>NC_089271.1:45853440-46153440 GCF_963930625.1 Muntiacus reevesi
CATATGATGTACTCTGCATATAAGTTAAATAAGCAGGGTGAGAACATACAACCTTGATGCATTCCTTTCCCAATTTTGAACCAGCCCATTGTTTCATGTGTGGTTCTAAGTATTGCTTACTGACCTGCATACAGGTTTCTCAGGAGGCAGGTAAGGTGGTCTGGTATTCCCATCATTAAGAATTGTCCATAGTTTGTTGGGATCCACACACTCAAAGACTTCAGTATAGTCAATGAAGCAGAATTTTATGTTTTTCTGAAATTCCCTTGCTTTTTTTTATGATCCAACTGATGTTGGCAATTTGGTCTCTGGTTTCTCTGCCTTTTCTAAATCCAGCTTATACATCTGGAAGTTCTTGGTTCATGTATTGTTGAAACCTAGCTTGCAGGATTTTGAACATGACTTTTCTAGCATTTGAAATGAGTGCAATTATGCCAATGTTTGAACATTCTTTGGCATTGTCCTTCTTTGGATTGGAAAAGGACTTATGCCAGCATGCTGCGGCTCTGAGGACTATTGTAGTCAGTGTCCCTGACTTCTCAGCAGGCCACTGTCGACCCATGTCTCCGCCAGAGACTCTTGGACATTCACAGGCAAGTCTGGTTCAGTCTCTTGTGGAGTCACTGCTCCTTTCTCCTGGGTCCTGGTGCACATAAGGTTTTGTTTGTTCCCTCCAAGAATCTGTTTCCCAGTCCTGTGGAATTTCTGTAACCAAGTGCCACTGGCTTTCAAATTCCCTGGGGGTTCTCAGTCCCTCTGCCGAATCCCCAGTTTGGGAAATCTGTTGTGGGCCCTAGAACTTTTGCAACTGTGCAAGAACTTCTTTGCTATAATTGTTCTCCAGTTTGTGGGTCATCTGTTCAGCAGCTCTAAGTGTAGAGCTAATGGCAACCTCCTCCAAGAGGATTTATGCCACACACTGTGCCTCACAGGACTATTGCAGCCAGAGCCCCTGTCCCCGTGGCAGGGCACTGCTGGCCCATTCCTTCACAGGACACAGTCAAACACTCAAAGGCAGGTCTGGCTCAGTCTCTTGTGGAGGTCACTGCTCCTTTCTCTGGGTCCTGGTGTGTACGAGGTTTTGTTTGTGCCCTCCGAGCATCTCTGGTGGGTATGAAATTTGATTTTAAACATCTTGTGCCCCTGCTACCAACTTGTTGGGGCTTCTCCTTTGTCCTTGGATGTGCAATATCCTTCTTTTGTGGGGTCCAACATTCTGTCTATGGTTGTTCAGGAGCTAGTTGTGATTTTGGTGAACAGTATGAAAAGGTAAAAATATGTGACACTGAAAAATGAACTTCCCAGGTTTTTAGGTGACTAATACGCTACAGCAGAAGAGCAGAAAATAGCTCCAGAAGGAATGAAGAGACTGAGCCAAAGTGGAAACAATGCCCAATTGTGGATGTATCTGGTGGTGAATGTAAATTCCAATGCTGTAAGAACAATATTGCATAGGAACCTGGAATGCTAGGTTCATGAATCAAGGTAAATCGGAACTGGTCAAACAGAAGACAGCAAGAGTGAACATTGACATTTTAGGAATCAGTGAACTAAAATGGACCAGAACGGGCGAGTTTAATTCAGATCACCATTATATCTACTACTGTGGTCAAGAATCCCTTAGAAGAAATGGAGTAGCCCTCATAGTCAACAACAACAAAAAAAATCCAAAATGCAGTACTTGAATGCAATCTCAAAATGACAAAATAATCTTGGTTTGATTCCAAGGCAAACCACTCAGTATCAAAGTAATCCAAGTCTATGCCCCAACAACTAATGCCAAAGAAACTTAAGTTGAACAGTTCTATGAAGACCTAAACACCTTCTAGAACCAACACCAAAAAAAGATGTCCTTTTCATCATAGGGGTCTGGAATGCAGGAAATCAAGAGATACCTGGAGTGACAGGCAAGTTGGCTTTGGAGTACAAAATGAAACAGGGCAAAGGCTAACAGAGTTTTGCCAAGAGAATGCACTGGTCATAGCAAACACCCTCTTCCATAACACAAGAGATGACTCTACACATGGATATTATCAGATGGTCAATATCAAAATCAAATTCTATTCTTTGCAGCTGAAGATGGAGAAGCTCTATACAGTCAGCAAAAACAAGACTGGGAGTTGACTGTGGCTCAGATCTAAAACTCCTTATTGCAAAATTCAGACTTAAATTGAGGAAAGTAGGGGAAACCACTAGACCATTCAGGTATGACCTAAATCAAATCCCTTATGACTATACAGTGGAAGTGAGAAATAGATTTAAGGGATTAGATCTGATAGACAGAGTGCCTGAAGAACTATGGACGGAGGTTTGTAACATTGTACAGGAGGTGGTGATCAAAACCAACCCCAAGAAAAAGAAATGCAGAAAGGCAAAATGGTTGTCTGATGAGGCCTTACAAAGAGCTGAGAAAAGAAGAGAAGTGAAAGGCAAAGGAGAAAAGGAAAGATATACCCATCTGAATGCAGAGTTCCAAAGAATAGCAAGGAGAGATAAGAAAACCTTCCTAAATGAATATTGCAAAGAAACAGGAGAAAGACTAGAGATCTCTTCAAGAAAACTAGATATACCAAGGGAACATTTCTTGCAAAGATGGGCACAATAAAGGAGAGAAATGGTATGGACCTAACAGAAGCAGAGGATACTAAAAAGATGTGACAAAATACACAGAAGAGTTATACAAAAAAAGATCTTAATGACCTAGATAACCACAGTGGTGTGATCACTCACCTACAATCAGACATGTTGGAGTGGGGAGTCAAGTGGGCATTAGGAAGCATCACTACAAACATCTAGCAGAGGTAATGGAATTCCAGCTGAGCTACTACAAGTCCTAAAAGATAATGCTGTTAAAGTGCTGCACTCAATATGCCAGCAAACATGGAATACTCAGCAGTGACCACAGGACTGGAAAAGGTCAGTTTTTATTCCAATCCCAAAGAAGGGCAATGTCAAAGAATGTTCAAACATACACATCATTGCACTCAGTTCAGTTCAGTTCAGTTGCTCAGTCATGTTCGACTCTTTGTGACCCCATGAACCGCAGCAGGCCAGGCCTCCCTGTCCATCACCAACTCCCAGAGTCCACCCAAACCCATGTCCATTGTGTCGGAGATGCCCTCCAACCATCTCATCCTCTGTCATCCCCTTCTCCTCCTGCCCTCAATCTTTCCCAGCATCAGGGTCCATTTAAATGAGTCAGTTCTCTGTATCAGGTGGCCAAATTATTGGAGTTTCAGCTTCAACATCAATCCCTTCAATGAACACCCAGGACTGATCTCCTTTAGGATGGACTGGTTGGATCCCCTTGCAGTCCAAGGGACTCTCAAGGGTCTTCTCCAACACCACAGTTCAAAAGCATCAATTCTTCGGTGCTCAGCTTTCTTTATAGTCCAACTCTCACATTCATACATGACTACTGGAAAAAACATAGTCTTGACTAGATGGACCTTTGTTGGCAAAGTAATGTCTCTGCTTTTTAATATGCCGTCTAGGTTGGTCATAACTTTCCTTCCAAGGAGCAAACATCTTTTAATTTCATGGCTGCAGTCACCATCCACAGTAATTTTGGAGCCCAGAAAAATAAAATCAGCCACTGTTTCCACTGTTTCCCCATCTATTTGCCATGAAGTGATGTGACCAGATGCCATGATCTTAGTTTTCTGAATCTTGAGCACTCATTTCACATGCTAGCAAAATAATGCTCAAAATTCTCCAAGGTAGGCTTCACAGTATGTGAACCATGAGCTTCCAGATGTTCAAGCTGGATTTAGGAAAGGCAGAGGAACCAGAAATCAAATTGCCAACATCCGTTGGAACATAGAAAAAGCAAGGGAATTTCAGGGGAAAAAAAAAAAAAAATTTGGTTCTGCTTCATTGACTATGCTAAAGCCTTTGAGTGTGTGGATCCCAACAAACTGTGGAAAAATCTTAGTGATGCGAATACCAGACCACCTTACCTGCCTCCTGCAAAACCTGTATGCAGGTCAAGAAGCAACAGTTAGAACCAGACATGGAACAACAGATTTGTTCCAAATTTTGAACAGAGTAGTCAAGGCTGTATATTGTCACCCTGCTTATTTAACTTACATGCAGAGTACATCATGCGAAATGTTTGGCTGGATGAAGCACAAGCTGGAATCAAGATTGCCAGGAGAAATATCAATAACTTCAGATATGCAGGTGACACCACCCTTATGACAGATAGTGAAGAGGAACTAAAGAGGCTCTTGATAAAGGTGAATGAATGAAAAAGCTGGTTTAAATCCCAACATTCAAACAACTAAGATTATGGCATCCGGGCCCATCACTTCATGGCAAACAGATGGGGAAACAATGGAAACATTGACAGACTTTATTTTCTTGGGCTCTAAAAATCACTGCCAATGGTGACTGAAGCCATGAAATTAAAAGACACTTGCTCCTTGGATGAAAAGCTATGACAAACCTAGACACCATATTAAAAAGCACAGATATTTCTTTTCTGACAATGGTCCATCTAGTCAAAGCTATGGTTTTTTCAGAAGTCTTGTGTGGATGTAAGAGTTGGTTTATAAAGAAAGTTGAAGGCCAAAGAACTGATGCTTTTGAACTGTGGTGTTGGAGACGACTCTTGAGAGTCCCTTGGAATGCATGGAGATCAAACCCGTCAATCCTATAGGAAATCAATCCCGAGTTTTCATTGGAGGAACTGATGCTGAGGCTGAAACTCTAATACTTTGGCCACCTGATGCGAAGAGCCAACTCATAGGAAAAGACCCTGAAGATGAGAAAGATTGAAGACAGGAGGAGAAGTGAATGACAGAGGATGAGATGGTTGGATGGTATCACTGATTCAATGGACATGAGTTTGAGCACACTCCTGGAGATGGTGAAAGCCAGGGGAGCCTGGCATGCTATATAGTCCATTGTGTCATAAAGACATGACTGAGTGACTTAACAGCAACAATGACTTTGCTCACTGAGTTTCCCCGACTAATACCTTTTTTTTTTTTTTTTTTTTTGCTCTCTACCAATTACAACATTTTCCACCATTCAAGGCCAAGATCAAACACCACCTCTTCCATTATCCTTTCCCTCAAATTAGTAGTTGAAGGATAACTCTCTGGTTTCTGCAGACAGTGGACCATTTGCAATTTGGATCTTGTCTTTGGTAGCCACCTTTCTGAATAAAGTGAAATAATTTTCCTATTACAGGAAAGAATGCAGACTTGTTAGTGTCATGTGCAGAGCAGAGCCAGCCCTAGGCTCATGGCAATTCCAGTATAGAAGGGAGGGTAGGACATAGGGAGAGAAGAAAGGAAAATAAATGTTAGGAGGAGAGAGGGAGAGAAGGGTTATAATTTGGCTTTCTTGGAAGCTGCATTCCCACTAGTCTAGCTTATAGTCAAGATCTAACTGGGAAAACAAAGTACATGGAAACTGCTGATTGTAATGGGGATATGAAGGAAGCTAGATTAACATCTAGCGGCAGTGCCAACAAGAGACTAAAGGCAGGAGTGAGCTTTCATTCCAGGCACCTTCTCCTCATATCTCCTAGGGAAAGTTGCCTCAGAAGATTCATCATCAGATTTTGAGATGATCCGTTTTAACTCCTGGTCTGTTGTCTGGATGGGAAAGAGACCAAGGTACCAGGTCTTAAAGTTATTTCTGTCCATAGAAGCACAGGCAAGTAGAAGAACAATAGCTCAGAGGCCTGGAGTGCTGAGCTACCAATAACATGGGCACTTAACTTTGAAAGGTTCTCAATCTGATTATCTTGGAAATAGGGCAAAGAGTTTCAGCCTTTCCTCTCTGTCTAGGATTTGGTGTGCTCCTACATCCTCATCAAATGCAAGTCTTCTGGCATGCCAAGAGTATCCACACGTTTTCAAAGGTCAAGCAGGGAATCTGTATTCTAGGTGGCACAGGAGAGGCTACTCTGGGCAGGCCCCATTTGAAGGGTGTATTTCCCCTGGGTCCAAAGTATTGGGTTGACCAAAAAAATTCATTCAGGTTTTTCCATAATACCTTACAGAAAAATCCAAACGAATTTTGTGGCCAACCCAATAAATGGGGCTGCT
The DNA here is from genome assembly GCF_963930625.1 of Muntiacus reevesi. Lineage (NCBI taxonomy): Eukaryota > Metazoa > Chordata > Mammalia > Artiodactyla > Cervidae > Muntiacus > Muntiacus reevesi. Next base: position 45,859,503 of record NC_089271.1, read on the forward strand.
GAACTTGACTCCAAATCTCCTAAACCTTGACTAAGAGGATGGGGAACAGAACAAGGAGTGGGGTCCCAGATAACACCCATTAGGAACCCAGATTGAAAGAAAGATAAAAGATACCTGTGGCTCTCTGCCCTGAAGTCTGTTTATAATATATTCCAGTCCTTTACTTCTCTTGTTTCTTGGACATAAACAGTTGCACTGCCCTCCAAAATGCCTTATGCATTTGAAAGTCTAGAAGCTGCATGGGGCAGGACCATGAGGATAGATGGCCATTTTTCTTGCCTTCCTTTCTTTTTTTTTTTTTTTTTTTTTTTAATATTATTTTATTAGTTGGAGGCCAATCACTTTACAACATTTCAGTGGGTTTTGTCATACATTGACATGAACCAGCCATATAATTACATGTATTCCCCATCCCGATCCCCCCTCCCACCTCCCTCCCCACCCGACTCCTCAGGGTCCTCCCAGTGCACCAGGCCCGAGCACTTGACTCATGTATCCCACCTGGGCTGGTGGTCCGTTTCACCATAGATAATATACATGCTGTTCTTTCAAAACATCCCACCCTCACGTTCTCCCCCAGAGTTCAAAAGTCTGTTCTGTATTTCTGTGTCTCTTTTTCTGTTTTGCATATAGGGTTATCGCCACCATCTATCTAAATTCCGTATATATGTGTTAGTATACTGTAATGTTCTTTATCTTTCTGACTTACTTCACTCTGTATAATGGGCTCCAGTTTCATCCATCTCATTAGAACTGATTCAAATGAATTCTTTTTAACGGCTGAGTAATATTCCATGGTGTATATGTACCACAGCTTCCTTATCCATTCATCTGCTTATGGGCATCTAGGTTGCTTCCATGTCCTGGCTATTATAAACAGTGCTGCGATGAACATTGGGGTGCACGTGTCTCTTTCAGATCTGGATTCCTCAGTGTGTATGCCCAGAAGTGGTATTGCTGGGTCATATGGCAGTTCTATTTCCAGTTTTTTAAGAAATCTCCACACTGTTTTCCATAGTGGCTGTACTAGTTTGCATTCCCACCAACAGTGTAAGAGGGTTCCCTTTTCTCCACACCCTCTCCAGCATTTATTGCTTGTAGACTTTTGGATAGCAGCCATCCTGACTGGCGTGTAATGGTACCTCATTGTGGTTTTGATTTGCATTTCTCTGATGATGAGTGATGTTGAGCAAAAATAAACTCAAAATGGATTAAAGATCTAAATGTAAGACCAGAAACTATAAAACTCCTAGAGGAGAACATAGGCAAAACACTCTCCGACTTAAATCACAGCAAGATCTTCTATGACCCACCTCCCAGAATATTGGAAATAAAAGCAAAAATAAACAAATGGGACCTAATGAAAATTAAAAGCTTTTGCACAACAAAGGAAACTATAAGTAAGGTGAAAAGACAGCCCTCAGATTGGGAGAAAATAATAACAAATGAGGAAACAGACAAAGGATTAATCTCAAAAATATACAAGCAACTCCTGAAGCTCAATTCCAGAAAAATAAACGACCCAATCAAAAAATGGGCCAAAGAACTAAACAGACATTTCTCCAAAGAAGACATACAGATGGCTAACAAACACATGAAAAGATGCTCTTGCCTTCCTTTCTAAAGACTCTCAAGCACTAGGAGCTAGGGGAGTGTGCAGGCAGTAAGAAGAAGGAGAGGCAAGTAATTTTCGACCCCATTCCCTTCCTCCTGTTCTGCATGATAGGAGATAATTATGTAGGGGTGTGGGGGGTGGGTCTGTCAAGACAGCTCTGAGGAAAAGCTCTAAACATCAAAAGTACTTCCCACATAGCTATTATCTGGGCTTGCATCCTCTATGCCTTCACCTTGTATTTCTCTAACTGCTCATCCATATCTTCACCCACAGTTGTGCAGGAGATATAAAAGAAGGTACTGTGAAAGGATGAAGATTTAGCAAAATTCAAGGTGCCTGGATCTGGATTTGGGTGGCTATCTGTGCTGATCCAGGCCCCATTTGCCTCCTTCCCCTGTTCTTCTCCACATCATAGGTTGACTGAACACTGCAGGCTCCATTTCCCAGGCTTCCTCGTCAATCATCTTCTGGTTGGGCTCAACCAGTGGAAGGCACTGATGGGAGGGTAAGAAATGTGGGGAAGTCAGGGTACTTAGGCTCTACCTTTTGTGCCTTTGGTGGCATTTCTGCTGTGTCTCTTCTATGGCTTCTGCTATCAGTATACTACCAATTCTGCTGTGTGATTCAATTCCTGGCTCAGGTCATACAACCTCCTTCCACTGTCCATTTTTCACCTTGCCCTGCTCTGCCAGATGTTGCAAGAGGGGCTGACCCCTCTAGGTTGTGTTTCCCATGCTCTAATATTATTTGACCTTTAGTTTACTCCAGTGAAACACTGGAAGCAGACTGATGGGCAAGAATGATGTAAAGGAGAGGGTGTTTCTTCCTTTCCTCTTGTTTGGATACCCATGATAGACCTGTGATTTCACTTTCCATCAGGTGACCCAAGTCCCTAGCCTCTGGACATATCTCTTCCCTCACCCCTTTAGCCTAAGGATGGTGTTAGACTCCTGCTATCACTAATCTATAACTTCCTGTCCTTTTTAGATTCTCTGCCTATCACCTATGTAACCATTTTCCATGTTAAATCTGTTGTCATAAATATTTGGTAATTTGTGTTCCTAGCTAGATCTTGACTATATAATAGACTAGTGATAATGCAGCCTATGATTCAAGGTGAGTGATGGGAGACTCCTTGGTCATTTGACTCAAAGGTGTTTGGCAACTGCAGGAGACAGGAAGAATAAAAGAAAAGCAGGCCCTGGTAAGGGCCACAAAAGAAATTTATAATTATTGATAAACTGGATGCTATAAGGCATGAGACTCTTAGAACAAGTCCAGAGGGAACAGTTCATAATCTTGAAAAAAAGATATGATCCTGGGTTGGAAAACCAACCCCAGACTGTTTCTCAACTGGTGTCTCAGAGTCACATGTTTTACGTATCTGGTGGAAAATCTATAGATAAGAATTAGTTACCGATTTGTTATTGATTACTGTTTCTTAATTACTCAATGGTTAATGATCATTTTGTTCTTTGGCCTTGAAGGCCACATGAGTTATAGTTTAACTCCCTGCATATTCTTTCATTCACGGCTGAAAGTATAATAAAGCTGGCTTAGATTCAGTTTCGGCACCTTCACTTTGGAGTGGTCTTGGTCCCCTGGTCCCTTGATCCTCGCTTTTCTCTGAATTCTTGTGCCTTGTTTCTCATTCTCTTGCCACATCACACTTTTGGAAACCCTGCTTGTCGAGCCAGTCTTGACAGGCAACAGCCCCTGCAAAGGTGGCTTTCATTCACCACAACCTGGTGTCAATAGATTGGTTGTGGACCCAAGTTTGGTTCAGTAACAATAGCAGCCAGAGATTCAATGGAGACCTAGGGCTGAACAAGATGATGCTACCCTTATACTTACCTGATTTCTTCAGGACCTTGCTGCTAGGACATTACAGTGCCAATTGTCTCAAGGATCTTGGTGGGGAGGTATAGGCCATTGGGTTAGTTTTATCTTTCAGAAGTCAGGCTCCTATGCCTGTTGAATGCCAGATCAGTATAATTCTTTCCCATGACCAACCAGACACCTTCCCCAAGTGAACTCTGTGCCCCCCCACAACCTAACACACACCAGACACAACAGCCCCCAGGATTTATTTTCTGAGGATTTTATTGTGGAGGATAATACAGGAGAGCAGCTTTGGGTGAGTGCATAGAGCTGTAGTTTCCTCCAGCTACCTGGATCCCCAGGTGATTTCTTGGAGGCATTGTAGGTTTCTGGGGGGGCTGCAAGATTACAGTTGGTGTTTGAGGTAGCTAATCAACATGGGGGGAATATCCAGCTGGTCGATGGCTTGTGGCTGGCTGGTGTGGCACAGGGATCTGCGGATAACTAAACGAGCCTGTGATAGCAGTGACCGTGGAGTGGCTACAGTAAGGAAAAACAGGTTTTGAGAAGCAATTCTCAGTGTGGTTCTCCCACCCAAGCCTACATCCATCCTGCCCTGGCTACTGCAGCCCTAACTGCTCTCTCCCTTCTAAGAAATGTCCCCCTCCCTGCCCTAAAATGCATGGTACCAATGGGGACACACTGAAGCCTAGAGGCCACAAAACTGTGGCCACAAAACTGTCATTGGCAGAGCCAGAACCACAAATTGGGATTGTGCAAACCTTACCTCATCTCAGTGAACCTTCTCCTAAAAAGGAACCTGTAACCTCTTTTCTATTAGGGCCCCAAGAAAGGGGAGACAATAGTGTTTTCTCCAATTCACCCCAGAAATATTAACTTAGGCGGTGATTTGTGTCCCTGGGACATCCAAACCAGGAGACCTATTAGAGTTGGTCTGCTTGACACTCACCTCGGGCCTGTATCAGCAATGCAGTGCTTTTATCATATTGCGAGTTCAGGTCCAGGGAGAGAGATGGAAGGTAGATGTTAGCACCAAAATCAATTAACAGCCGGATGTACTCTGGCTCACAATTATGGTGGAGGCAGATTTCGAGGAGCGTGCGGGGTCGTGGGATTCGAGCCAACAGGTGCTGGTCAGTACAGTTGTAGTCAGGGTCTGCCCCATGGAGCAAAAGTAGGCGGAAACAATCAAGGTGACCATAGACTGCAGCCAAATAGAGGGGGCCAGAACATGAAGCTATGTTCGATGCCCAGACTGGTAGTTTCGCCTTGACATTGACCTCTGCACCATGACCCAGGAGCTCCTGCAGGATGGTAACAGCACCATCACGGGCAGCTGTGAGCACAGGAGAGCAGTTGTTGTAGATGCTACCACCAGGACAGGCACCAGCTTCCAAAAGCACACGCACACAGTCCAGGTGGCCATGACTGACGGCGGTAAAAAGTGGTGTCTGTGCCTTGACGTCTAAGCTGTCAACATCAGCACCATGTGCCAGGAGGACCTGCAGGCAGCTAAGGTGGCCATAAGCAGCAGCCAAGCGCAAGGGTGTCCCAGGGACACCCCAGCCACTCCTACTGTTGATAAATCTTTTGTAACGCTCCTGGCACAAAAGCTGGTCCAAAGTATAGGAATCATTGTTGTACACTGCTTGATTGAGAGCTTGCTTCTCTCCTGTGTCGGTATCCTCCTCCTCATCAGGCTGCAGAAGGGAGAAGATCTTGGTGATGTCCATGAGGTTTTCACCTTGGCTGACTGGAGCAAAACTATTCTCATTATGAGCAGGAGGATATGCCAGATCTGTGGGTGACAAAAACAGGAGACTGAGGGCTGCCATCGAAAGCCTGGATGCTTGCTCCCCCATCCTTCACTATCAGGCTCCTCCCTCATTGGCCCCCTGCTTCTAACTCCTACTCCATCTTATTTCAGACCCTAGAGATGGCTGCAAAAATAGATCAGGTCATTTCACAGCCTGGTACCTTTGCATATGTTGTTCTGCCTACTCTTCAAACTCCTACTTCTGGGAAGCCTTCCCTAATCTCTGCCCCTTCTCAGGGATTCTAAAGGATTACAACTAGGCTTTAGCTATGAACTTTCACATCTTATTTCCACTTATCTGTGCTTCATCAGTGTGTAAACTCCAAGGTGAGGACTCCTGTATCCATCTTATTATTCCTCCACTCCGGGCAGAGTCTACATCATGGCTAGGGAGTTGGTAGATGAATCTTAATTCAAAATGTGTGGGCTAAGGAGGTGATTCTGGTCTGGCAGTTGCTAGGCCAACAGAATGGTGCTTTGTGGTGTCAAGCGGTCATCCCTGAGCATTCTAACATCAGTCTTATGGGGGCAGGCCCTCAATTCTACCTCTCAGCCTTTTAGATGAGATTCAACAACTTCACAGGCTTCCCTAGTGGCTCAGATGGTAAAGATCTGCCTGCAGTGCAGGAGACCTGGGTTTGATCCCTGGATTGGGAAATCCCCTGGAGAAGGAAATGACAACCCACTCCAGTACTCTTGCCTGGAGAATTCTACGGACAGAGGAAGCTGGCAGGCTACAATCCATGGGATCACAAAGAGTCAGACACAACTGTGTGACTAACTTTCACTTTTACTCTTTCACTCTTAATAGCCCCTCATAAGTGATGTCCATGCAGACTCAGGTCCCATGCTTCAGGCAACAGAGTTGCTCAGGAAATGGATGGTAAGTGGCATTCACTGATTAAATAAAGAAATGACATTATAAGAAATACACTTCAAGTAAAATAAACTTAAAGAGATAGTAAGAAATAGTTGAGGTTTCCAGGGCAAGTCCTTCTCTCTGTTGACAACTAGATTTTCCACCAGGACCACTCCAATCCAGGAGCACCTTTGACTGCCAGCAACTCTTTGGAAACTATGGCTTCTCCATCTCTCTGCTGTTGTTTTTTTAGTTACTAAGTCGTGTCCCACTCTTTGCAACCCCATAGACTATAGCATGCCAGGTTTCCCTGTCTTTCACTATCTCCCAAGGTTTCCTGAAACTCATACACATCGAGTTGGTGATGCCACCCAACCATCTCATCCTCTGTTGCCCCCTTCTCCTCCTGACTTCAATCTTTCCCATCTCTCTGAGTCAAGCCTTTCCCCATCCTCTCTGCTCTACCCAGCTTGGAGCCTTGCCTCAACCCTCAGCTCTTGTCTCTTCATCACCCCCAGGCTCTACAAAATCACTCATCACCCAGTGACTGACTCAAGCTAATGCTTTGACCTTTCTTGTCCTGTCTGTAATGCTCCAAAGTCAAAGTCACCCACCTCAGTTTGTAATGTCATCAGGATAAGCTAGTAGGTTTTTCAGAAGTTGAGTCTTCATCCTCTCCCATACCCTGCAGCCCTGGGCTCAAGGCCACACACCTCCTTATATTCACCGTCGACCTCAACCCCTCTTTGTTAGCCTGGTACCTCGAATACACACTTCATAGAATAATTTGTGAGGTGGGTGGATGGGTCTCCCTCAACATTAGCTCCCCCTATGCATCAGCATCAACTCCATATATTTATTATTTATCCATTTTTTGTGGTGCAATTATAACAAGAGGATTTTAGAAATTAGGCAGATCTAAGTTTGCAACTCAGCACCCCTATATTCTATCTGAGTAACCTTTGGGCAAGTCTCTTCCCTTCTTCGGGATTCAGTTTCCTCATTTATAAGACAGAAATAATCGTCCCTGCCTCATGGAACTGTTAAGAGAAAGAGTGTGTGTGCATGTATGCTTAGTCATTCAGTCATGTCTGATTCTTTGCAACCCCATGGATTGTAGCCCACTAGGCTTCTCTGTCCACAGAATTCTCCAGGCAAGAATACTGGCATTGGTAGCCATTTCCTTCTCCAAGGGATCTTCCTGACTCAGGGATCAAATCCAAGTCTCCTGCATTGCAGGAGAATTCTTTATTGGGTGAGCGACTAGCGACTAGTTTCTCCCCAAGAGAAACTGAGCTACCACATGTTAGATCTTCAAAGGTGAGCTTCCTCTGTGCCTTCAGTCTCTCCACTGGTTCCTCTCCCTCAGTCATCTTTGGAAACAAAACACTTCTATGGTCCTTTGTCCTACTCTAGCTACCTTTCTTTTCTTCTTCACCTCCAAGTCACTCTTCCACCCTCTGCAGTGGCTCCATCCACCCTTAATCATACACTGAATAGTTCTTTAAAAGTGATCCTTGTGGTTAAATCTACTGGCTATTTATCAGATATTTCCTTTTCTGACTCTCCTGGAACATCTGACCACTTCTTCCTATGTAGTCTTCTCTTGGCTTCCTGGCCAGCACACTCTTCTGATTTCCCCCACTCTGTTCTCCCCTGAAATAGTTTTGTCCTCCGTGTTCTCTCCTTCTTCTAGTGCTATAGCTTTCACCTTTATCAGGATGATTTCAAGCCCACTACTCCAAGTACCCCAGCTCTCTCTTCAGCAAAGGTATGTATTCATTGAATTCTTTCAGGTACTTCAAAATCAGCACTATCACACCATCACTACTACTATCACCATCACCAAACTAGATCCACATCTCAGTTCCTCATCATCCAACTGGTCAACCAAACCAAATACCCAAGACTAATGTCAGGCCTCTTTATTTCTTTCTCCCATCCCCATCTAACTGATTACCAAATCATATGGATTTTACTTCCTAGAGACCTCTATAGGCTACCCCTCTCAGGCTCATACTCATTGCCAGTACTTTATCTAGGCCTCTATCATCTTTTGCATCAACTCTTACTGTAGTCTCCTAGCTAGTTTACTTTGTCAATAATTTCTTCTTATTATTGCTAAAGTGATCACTTGAAAATGTAAACCTTGTCTGTGCCAATCCTCTATTTTAAATCCTTTAATGACTCCCTTTTCTTTCAGAGTATAGCCCAGATGCCTTGCCAAGCTTACAGGTCCTTCATGAGAAAACCTTGGCCCAAATCTCCAGCCTCACTTTCTACCACTTCTCTACTTATACTCCAAAATCCATCGATAAGGGAGGAGAAATTATGGCTTCTAATATATATCATGCTTCCTTCTTTCACATGCAACTTCCTCTGATGGGTTACTTCCTTGAGTCTTGGCTCTTATAGCACTAGAGCAGTCATCACACTGTATCACAACTCCTTCTGTGTGGATCTGTTTTGTCCCCACTGCAGATTGGGAGTACATATATGGAAGTAGTAAAACATGGTCTAGGATTCTGTTTCAATCTCATCTCTACCACTTAGTAGCTCTGTGACCTAGGGCAGGTCATTTAATCTCTCTATGTCTATTCCTTCATCTGTAAAGATAGAGTAATAGTAGTATCAGTCTCAGAGGACTATTGTTAAGATTAAATGAGTTAATACATCTTAAATATTTATAATACCACTTGAATGTAGTACTCAGTAAACATTTTCACTATGATTATTATTACTACTTAGGTCTTCAATTTCTATGACTGCTGCTCCCTCCAGAGGTTAAAGCTCCATAACTTCAATTTAGAGATGGAATAGAATCCAGGTTTCCCTACACCCCATCCTGTACTTTCTATTACCACCTGAAAAGCAAACACATATCCCTCCTCCTTGCCTCAAGCAGTTGTATTGTAGCTCCAAGAATCCTCAGGTTTGAGGGTCATGCTGGATTCCAGGACCTTAATCATATGATTTGTAAGGAAATAATTTCTTTACAAAATCATTAAATAAAATAAATCTTACTATTTTACAATATTACTATCTTACTCTTGGGGGAGTGATGTTCAGAGAAATGAAGAGGAAAGGGAGTATGAAGGGAAATGCTGAAGATCTTACCAAGGTCATATTATGCGCCTACAGCAGGGCCATATAATGAGCCTCCAGAGGGAGAACAAGACATAAACCCCAGCAGCCCTGGGTACTTGAGTGAATTGTACCTCACCTCATTAGATAGGGTAAGAAAATCTAAGTCATCTATTGTCTAACCTCACCGTACTATTGTTTATTAATCAGAGTTATTATGTGGGGACATTCTGTGCAAGGATCCTTCTCCTGATCCCCAAAGTGCAGGGGTTTTAAACTCTTTTTTGGCGACATCAACCCCTGTGACAATCTTATTAAGTCTCTGGCCCCATCTCAGAATGATTTTTAATTTTTTCTTTCTTTTTAGATTAATTAATCTAATTGGAGGATAATTACAATATTGTGATGGTTTTTGCCATACATCAACATGAATCGGCCACAGGCATATGTGTCCCTCCATCCATAAGATACATAGAATTAAAGGAAACCAATTATATTGAAAAATAGCTATGAAAATATTTTAAAAATTGCATGATATAGTAATAAAAGTTCTTTATTAACACATTAAATAACAAGCTCTACTAATAATTTCTAAGTTATAATGAGCACAAATGGCATTTCTAGATCTCTGTCACAACTGTAATATGAAAGGAAATATCTATGATTTCTTCTGGTGACCAAGTTACAGGAACTAGTAATATGATTGCTATTTGCTGTCTGCATTCATCCTTGAAGGAAGTAGTAAATTTTAGTTAGATTAAGGGGAAATAAAAGTGTTTGTTCATATCATCTGTATTTTTGGATTCTTTGCATTCTATCTAAGGCCCTCTTGTGGGGGTGTCTGTGAATCTAGGTTAAGAACTCCTTTGGGAGAGTGGCTGGTTTCAGTAGGCCCCAGAATAGTCTGCCAAGCATTAATAGACTATTTTTAACGCTCGTTTTCCCCTCCCCTCCACATTGAGGAGCTCTGCCTTTCTGTCCTTGAGCCTACCCTTCTGCATCCACACATACTCACAAATGCTAAACAAGGACACAAAGACAAAACTTCCCCTTACCTGTATTGCATAACTGAAGCAATTTCCCTGAAGAAGTAGGCCCATTTGAATCCCAGAGCCCAGGCAGACATACTTTCCGGGGACAAACACAGCAGGAACCTGTCCTTCTCTCTGTGAGGTTTCCTCACTGACCTCCCAAGCACCGCCAGAAACCAGACCCAGTGGAAAGACTACAAAGGGTGGTGATCATAGGTTCACCACCCGGCAGCCCTAAGAGTTCACTTGTTCCTGATAGCATTGTCATATTCTAGGCTTCAGGTACTCACCAGACTGCCCCTACACCTCTGCGAAGCACTGGGCCTTGGTGGCCCCTCCAAGGGGAGCCCCCTACTGCCCCAGGGGCTGGAGCAGGCAGAGCCCCCAGTTTCCACTGTTAATAACACTGCCTGCAGTCTGGCTGAATAGATCCAGAGGGCTAATTTTAGGCTACCCTCCACCCCGCCTCCACCTTGCTCTGAAGGCCGTGTTATCTTACTAATGCCATTCTGGGAGAGATCCCTTTGAGAGCAGGGCCATCCATGGGGAAGTCTTGGAAGGACTGACTGACAGGTGTCTGGCTGTGCTGAGACTTAGGCTCCTAGTGTGTCCCAGGGTACCCCTCCCCACCATTCAAATAGGCTACAAGGCCAGACTCCTGGCTGTGGGTGTTCCTATCCTTTCACCAAGAGGCTAGAGAAGGCCCAGTCTTCCTTAGCACACCTTCCTCTGGTTCCAGGCCTCTTCTTTTCCTCTTCCTAACTTAGCCTCTTTGGATTTTCTATTTCCTTTTTTGAATGACCAAAAACACATTGCCCTCTCCTTCCTCCACCGCAATACCCCTACTCCCAAGAGTGAGAAGGATGGTGGGAAGCAGAGAATGCCACACTGGAACATACATCAACAAGGTTTTCCAAAGTTTAGAAGGCCCTATGTGTGCTAAGTCACTCAGTTGGCCCTGATCAATTTATAAATGCCTCCCCTGTCCACCAACCCACCAGACTCAGCTTAAAGAAAATATCCACAGCCTTTCCACCCTTTTCACATCTAAGACATTGAACCAGATTCATGTGTCCAGCACTAGGAACTCTGTCAAAAGCTCAGATCTTTAAAGTATTGTTTTAGCTCTCTGGTTGGCATTAAATGAAGGAAATGGTAGAGAGATATCTTTAGAAATAGTCACATTATCTACCTTAGATGTCACCCAAAAAAAGCAAGTGGAAGCGAGCACCTTCTTCCTCCTGGGAAGAAATGCCAGCCTAGCATTTGTTATACAAACTACACCACAAACCATCTGATCATGCCTGAGAAACACTTTATGGAGAAACTATTGAGAAGCCATTATGTGTAAGGTTCTAGATGTAGGAAGAACTTTAAAAAAATGTAAAATATGGTATCCTTGAAAGAGTTCAGTTTATTAGGAAAAACAGACATGAAAACAATTGGTATTTCTCATAATGCAACAATGGTTATCTTGTGTCCATATAAATTTCTCAGATTAGTCCAGGGAGTAATTGCAGGGTTCTGTGTCCCTACATGCCACCAAAAACAATAACTTGAATTTTCCTGCAGAGATTGCAGTCTATATAGAACATTGATCCCAAGACCTCAGAGTACTTTTTTCCCCTTTCAATTATCACAGAAGAGAAGGTTCCAGTCAGGAAAAAAGAAAAGCCAGTGAGGGAACAAGAGATGTGTTACAATTAAATACCAGCAGCTGTGTTTTACATGATTACTTCGGTATTAGAATCTGCATATTGAAAGGAGATGTCCACATTTCTGAGATATTCAATGACTGCTGCTTAAATGCGTCCAAAAATAGAACACTCTCTACATCCAAAAGTAGCACATCTCATTATTGGACAGTTCAGTTGGTCCTTCTTTCTGCCAAGCCTCTATCTGCATCTATAAAGCACTCCTGAGGTCAACTGCTGATCCAATTTTCACTTACTATTAGAACATCAGACAACACAGTCACTTTGTTTGTCCCAAAACAGCCCTCTGGGGATCTGATCCCAGATATCATCTTATCTCTGTGGAAACAGCTCAGTTCCATCAACTATTTATTTCAAGATCTATCTAATCCCTTTCCAAGTCTTGTCTGCCAATTCATGAAGTGGTTGTGCAGCCTGCTTACACATTAACAGCACCAGGGAGTTCACAGGAGGTCAGATAACTCCTTAGGAAAGTGTCAAGTGTGTCCCAGTGTGATCAGTGACTGCCCATTGGAAACATGAAAAAGCATATCTCCTTCACCTTAGTTTGAGGCAGTGGCCTGTAGCTGTTTATTACCCGAGGTCTCATGCAAACCTGATTAGCAGCCAACAAACAAGCTATTTATGATGCAGTATTATTCTTGAAAAAAATAGTAGGATTTTTTAAATAGAAAATTTTGGAGATAATTGCATATTAACATACAGAGATCCCCTGTAGACTTTACTATTTCCTCCAATGGTAGAATTTTGTAAGACAATGCAGTGCCTTAAGTAGAATATTGACATTGACTCACCTATCTTATTCAGATTTCCCAAGCTTACCTGTAGTCATGTGTGTCTCAGTGTTTGTTTACTTCTGTACAATTTTATCACATAGTAGGTTCTTTGTATACCACCCCAATATACAGAATATACAGACAGTATACAGAATAGTTCTAGCACAATAAGGATATCTCAGATTTCCTTTTTATAGCTATATCTATTTCTTTCCCACTCTCCCTCCTTGGTCCTTAACCTAGCAATCTCTAATCTCTTTTCCATTTCTATAATTTTGACATTTCAAAATTATATAAATGAAACTGTACCCTTTGAAAGTAGCTTTTTTCCCACCCAGCATGCCCTTGGGACTCATCCAAGTTGTTGCCTGCATCGTTTGTTTCTGTGGTATGTATGTACCATGATTTGTTTAACTACTGACCCAGTGAAAGACATCTAGATTGTATGTAGTTATTTGGCTATTAAGGAAAAACATTCTATGAACATCTATGCACAGGTCTTTATCACTCCAGTTATATCATAGGATTTATGAGTAAAGTGATTACCCTAACCCTAACCCTAAAGTGATTACTCCCATTTTACTCTTCCATGTCAGGATTGTTTTAGCTATATTAGAACCTGAAGCCTTTAATTATCAATACCTTTTAGAATAAACTTGCCTATGTCTACAAAAAATTGCTGAGACTTTGGTAGAAACTGTGTTAAGTCTACATAATAATTTCAGGAGAATTGACTGCTTTACTGTGTTGAACCCATGGTATTTTTTTTTTTTTAATTATTGGAGTATAGTTGACTTATACTGTTGTGGTAGTTTCAGGTGTATAGCAAAGTGAATCAGTTATACTTAAACATATATCCACTCCATTTTAGATTCTTTTCCCATATAGGCCATTACAGAGTACTGGGTAGCCTTTCTGTGCTATAGAGTAGGTCCTTATTGTTATTTATTTTTATATATAGTAGTGTGTATATGTCAATCCCAGTCTCCCAATTTATCCCTATCCCTCCTTCCTCCTTGGTAACCATACACTAGTTTTCTACATCAGTAACTATTTCTGTTTTGTAGATAAGTTCCTTTGTATCCTTTCTTTAGATTCCACAAATAAGTGATATTGTATGATATTTGTCTTTTCTACACATGTTATGTTTTTACATTTATTTAAGTCCTTAATTTCTTTCATCACATTTTGTAGTTTTCAGTGTATGTACCATGTACATATTTTATTAAGTGTATACCTAAGTATTTCAATTTCTTTGGATACATTGTAAATTACATTGGGTTTTGATTTTGGTTTCTATGTGTTCATATAGAAATATGATGTATGTGTGTGTGTGTGTGTTTTGATTTTATATCCTGCCACGGTGCTGAATTTACTAGTTTCAGTGTTTTTGTTTTTTGTATATTCCTTTTGATTTTCTATGTAGTCAATCATGTCATCTGCAAATAGGGACAACTTTATTTCTTCCTTTCCAATCTGTATGCCTTATTTCCTCTTCTTGTCTTATTGTAGTGATTAGAACTTCCAGAAATATATTGAGAAAGAGTGATGAGAGTGAACATCTTTGCTTTTTCCTAGTCTTGTCGGGAAACATTCAGTCTTTTATCACTAGGTATGATGTTAACTATAGGTTTTTTAAATAGATGCCCCTCGTCTAGGTTCACAAACTTCCCTTCTATTCATAGCTTACTCAGTGTTTATATCAGGAATGTATGTTGGATTTTGTTAAATACTTTTTCTACATCAATTGATGTGGTCATATAAGTTTTCTTCTTTAACCTGTTTATATGGTGGATTACCATCATTGATTTTGAAATGCTGAATCACTTTCATCTTTGAAATAAATTCCACTTGGAAATGGTAAATAATTTTTAGTGCATCATGGGGATAGGTTCCTGGAGGAGGTCATGGCAACACACTCCAGTATTCTTGCCTGGAGAATCCCATGGACAGAGGAGCCTGGTGGGCTACAGTTCATAGAGGGTTTCAAAGACTTGGACACAACCGAAGCAACTTAGCATGCACAGGGTTACGTTTCCTAATATTTTGGTAAGGAATTTTATGCTTAGGTTGATGAAAAATAATGGTTTGTAGATTTCTTTATTCTTTCTCTCTTTGATTTTGGTATCAGGGTAATACTGACCTCATAAAATGACTTTAGAAATCTCCTTTCTTCCATTTTTGGAAGAAATTGTGTAAATTCATAAGACTGGTGTTAATTTCTTAAATGTTTGGTAGAATTCTCCAGTGAAATGATCTGGGCCCAGAGGTTTTCTGGGGAGAGGAGTTTTTACATAATGAATTGCATTTCTTTAATGGATACAGAACTATTCATATCAGTTATTTAATTCTTATTAAAGTTTTGGTAGTTGGTGGGTTTTGAAGGTCAGGTTTCTCTAAATTGTCATGATTATAAGGGTGAAGTTTTTTGTAGCATTTCATTTTAAAACTAATCAATCATTTTATTATAGATATTTACTTGCCATCTTCAGTTCAGTTCAGTTCAGTTGCTCAGTCGTGTCTGACTCTTTGCGACCCCATGAACGTCAGGCCTCCCTGTCCATCAACAACTCCCAGCGTCCACCCAAACCCATGTTCATAGAGTCGGTGATGCCATCCAGCCATCTCATCCTCTGTCGTCCCCTTCTCCTCCTGCCCTCAATCTTTCCCAGCATCAGGGTTTTCTCCAATGATTCAGCTCTCTGCATCAGGTGGCCAAAGTATTGGAGTTTCAGCTTCAATATCAGTCCTTCCAATGAACACCCAGAACTGATCTCCTTTAGGATGGACTGATTGGATCTTCTTGCAGTTCAAGGGACTCTCAAGAGTCTTCTCCAACACCACAGTTCAAAACCAACAATTCTTCGGAGCTCAGCTTTCTTTATAGTCCAACTCTCACATCCATACCTGACTAATAGAAAAACCATAGCCTTGACTAGATGGACTTTCGTTGGCAAAGTAATGTCTCTGCTTTTTAATATGCTGTCTAAATTGGTCATAACTTTCCATCCAAGGAGTAAGAGTCTTTTAATTTCATGGCTGCAATCACCATCCACAGTGATTTTGGAGCCCAGAAAAATAGTCAGCCACTGTTTCCACATCTATTTGCCATGAAGTGAAGGGACCAGATGCCATGATCTTAGTTTTCTGAATGTTGAGTTTTAAGCCGACTTTTTCATTCTCCTCTTTCACTTTCATCAAGAGGCTCTTTAGTTCTTCTTCACTTTCTTCCATAAGGGTGGTGTCATCTGCATATCTGAGGTTTTTGATATTTCTCCTGGCAATCTTGATTCCGGCTTGTGCTTCCTCCAGCCCAGTGTTCCTCATGATGTACTCTGCATACAAGTTAAATAAGCAGGGTGACAATATACAGCCTTGACATACTCCTTTTCCTATTTGGAACCAGTCTGTTGTTCCATGTCCTGTTCTAACTGTTGCTTCCTGACCTGCATACAGGTTTCTCAAGAGGCAGGTCAGGTGGTCTGGTATGCCCATCTCTTTCAGAATTTTCCAGTTTACTGTGATCCATACAGCCAAAGGCTTTGGCATAGTCAATAAAGCAGAAATAGATGTTTTTCTGGAACTCTCTTGTTTTTTTGATGATCCAGCGCATGTTGGAAATTTGATCTCTGGTTCCTCTGCCTTTTCTAAAACCAGCTTGAACATCTGGAAGTTCACTGTTCATGTATTGCTGAAGCCTGGCTTGGAGAATTTTAAGCATTACTTTACTAGCGTGTGAGATGAGTGCAACTGTGTGGTAGTTTGAGTATTCTTTGGGATTGCCTTTCTTAGGGTTGGAATGAAAACTGACCTTTTCCAGTCCTGTGGCCACTGCTGGGTTTTCCAAATTTGCTGGCATATTGAGTGCAGCACTTTCACAGCATCATCTTTTAGGATTTGAAATAGCTCAACTGGAATTCCATCACATGAAATAGCTCAACTGGAATTCCATCACATTCACTAGCTTTATTCGTAGTGATGCTTATTAAGGGCCACTTGACTTGATAATCCAGGATGTCTGGCTCTAGGTGAGTGATCATACCATCGTGATTATCTGGGTTATGAAGATCTTTTTTTGTATAGTTCTTCTGTGTATTCTTGCCACATCTTAATATCTTCTGCTTTTGTTATGTCCCTACCATTTCTGTCCTTTATTGAGCCCATCTTTGCATGAAATGTTCCCTTGGTATCTCTAATTTTTTTGAAGAGATCTCTAGTCTTTCCCATTCTATTGTTTTCCTCTATTTATTTGCATTGATTGCTGAGGAGGGCTTTCTTATCTTCCCTTGCTATTCTTTGGAACTCTGCATTCAAATGGGTATATCTTTCCTTTTTTCCTTTGTTTTTTGCTTCCCTTTTTTCCACAGCTATTTGTAAGGCCTCTTCAGACAGCCATTTTGCTTTTTTGCATTTCTTTTTCTTGGGGATGGTCTTGATTCCTGTCTCCTGTACAATGTCACGAGCCTCCATCCATAGTTCATCAGGCACTTTGTCTATCAGATCCAGTTCGTTAAATCTATTTCTCACTTCCACTGTATAGTCATAAGGGATTTGATTTAGGTCATACCTCAATGTTCTAGTGGTTTACTCCACTTTCTTCAATTTCAGTTTGAATTTAGCAATAAGGAATTCATGATCTGAGCCACAGTCAGCTCCTGGTCTTGTTTTAGTTGACTGTATAGAGCTTCTCCATCTTTGGCTGCAAAGAATATAATCAATCTGATTTCGGTGTTGACCCTCTGGTGATGTCCGTGTGTTACCATCTTACTCACTTAAAAAAGAAAAGAAAAAACTTTATATTTTTGAGAAGTCTTATGTTCATAGCAAAATTGAGAGGATGGTACATAGATTTCCCAAATACTCTGTCCCTATTCACAAATAGTCTTCCCCATTATCAACATCCCCTACCAGAGTGGGCTATTTATAACACCCGATGAACTTACATTGACACATCATAATGACCCTAAGTTCATAGTTTGCAAGAGGGTTCATCCTCCGTGTTGTATGTTCTATGATTGGGTCAAATATTTATATCTAAATGTGGTGTTGGAGAAGACTCTTGAGAGTCCCTTGGACTGCAAGGAGATTCAACCAGTCCATCCTAAAGGAGACCAGTCCTGAGTGTTCATTGGAAGGACTGATGCTGAAGTCGAAACTCCAATACTTTGACCACCTCATGCGAAGAGTTGACTCATTGGAAAAGACCCTGATGCTGGGAGGGATTGGGGGCAGGAGGAGAAGGGGACAACGGAGGATGAGATGGCTGGATGGCATCACCGACTCTATGAACATGGGTTTGGGTGGACGCTGGGAGTTGTTGATGGACAGGGAGGCCTGGCGTGCTGCGATTCATAGGGTCGGGAAGAGTCAGACACTACTGAGTGACTGAACTGAACTGAACTGAATGGTATGTAGCCATCATTATAGTACTATTCAGAGTATTCTCATTTCCTCAAAAATCCTCTGTGCTCCACCTATTCATCCTACCCCTACCCAAGCTCAGACAACACTGATGTTTTTATTGTCTCCATAGTTTTGCCTTTTTTAGAATGTAGCATTTTCAGATTGGCTTCTTGCAGTTAGTAATGTGAATTTAAGATTCTGCTGACCTAAAACAAGTAGAGTATGAGATATCTCTCAAGCAAAAATTAGTCTATTCAATATCAGCAGAGAATTGCAATTTGGAGTCAGTAATCATGGTGAGTCATGTTGAATTCCTCCCACAGCAAGGAAAGAACACTTTTATAGAGAGGAAAAGAAAGTTGGGAGGGCTATAGTAAACAGAATTCATGACTTTTTTTTTGTCAGAGTTCTTGCCAGGAAAGAAGTCCATCTTTCTATTGGGCTCTGCTATCCTCATAGGGCATGAGAGCTCCTCCTTCTGCTCTCCCAACTCTATTTAATTGAGGGTTCTATGGTTTTGTTTTTACAGTTCCCATATGTCTTTATGTTACTTAATATCTTATTTCTTTTCAGTGCTGAAGAATTTTCCGATGTCTGGATGTTCCACAGTTTATCTGTAAGTTCATCTATTGAAGAATATTTTGGTGACTTTTAAGTTTGGGATATTACAAATAAGGCTGCTAGAAATATCTGTATGCAGGTTTTGTGCAAAAGAAAAGTATTGAAATGTGTTAGTCACTCAGTTGTGTCCGACACTTTGTGACCCCATGGACTGTAGCCCACCAGTCTCCTCTGTCCATGGAATTCTCCAGGCAAGAATACTGGAGTGGGGAGTCATTCTCTTCTCCAGGGGATCTTCCTGACCAAGGGATCAAATCCACGTCTCCTGCATTGCAGATGGATTCTTTATTGTCTGAGCAACCATGGAAGCCCATCTGAGAGAATATAAATTATCAATTCCTTTGGGTAAATTCCAGAGTTTGATTGATGGGATTGTATGGTGAAATTATATTTAGCTTTGTAGGAAACTGCCAAAGTGTCTTCCAAAGTGGCTGTACCATTTTGCATTCCTACTAGCAATGAACAAGAGTTCCTATTATTTCAGACCCTTCTCAGCATTTGGTGTTGTCAATATTCATGGTTTTGGCCATTCTAATAGGTGTGCAGTAGTATCTTATTGTTTTATTTTGCATTTCCCTGATGAATATGACATAAGCATCTTTTTATATGCATATTTGCCGTTTGTATACCTTCTTTGGCGAGGTGTCTGTTACAATGTTTGTCACATTTTTTAATTGGGTTGTTTGTTTTCTTATTGTTGACTTTTAAGAGTTCTTTTGTAATTTCTATAGCAGTCTTTTATCATAGGTATCTTTTAAATTTTTTATTGGAGTATGGTTGCTTTACAGTGTTGTATTATTTTCTGCTGTACAGATGTCTCTTTTGTAAAAATTTTCTCCAAGTCTTTGACTTCTCATTCTTTTACTAGTGTCTTTTGCCTATCAGACTTAAAAAAATTAAGTTCAGCCTTTGGTGTTGTACCTAAAAAGTCATTGCCATGCCCAAGATCATCGAGGTTTTCTTTTAGGTTATATTCCAGTAATTTTATAGTCTTCCATTTTACACATAGGTCTGTGATCCATCTTTAGTTAATTTTTGTCAAAGTGTGAGGTCTTTGTCTAGATTCATTTTTTTTTTTTACGCGTGGATATCCAGTTGTTTCAGCACCATTTGTTGAAAAGACTATCTTTGCTCCATAGTGTTGCCTTTACTACTTTGTCAAAGATCAGTTGATTATATTTACGTGGATCTACTTCTAAGCTTTCCATTGATCTATTTGTCTATTATTTGCCAATAACACACTTTCTTGGTTACTATAGCTTTATAGTAAGTCTTGAAGTTGAGTAGTGTCAGCCCTCTGTTGTTCTTCTCTTTCAATATTGTGTCAGTTATTATGGATCTTTTGCCCCTCTATATGAACTTTATAATAACTTTATAATCAGTTTGTTGATAGTCACAAAAAAACTTCCTGAGATTTTGAGATTGCATTGAATCTATAGATCAAGTTGGAGAACTGAAAATTTGACATTTTGTCTTCTATCCGTTAACAAGCACTATCTCTCCATTTATTTCCTTCTTTGATTTCATACATCAAGGTTTTGTAGTTTTGTTCAAGTAGATCTTGCATATATTTTGATAAACCTGTCCCTATGTATTTTTTGGTGCTAATGTGAATGGTATTGTGTTTTGAATTTCTAAATTCTTCTTATTCATTGCTGGTATATAGGAAAATGGTTGACTTTTATATATTAACCTTGTGTCCTGAAAGCTTGCTATAATTGCTTATTAGTTCCAGAAGTTGTTCCATCATTTTGGACTTTCTATATGCAATAATGTCATCTAGTACATAGACAGTTTTATATCTCCCTTCTGAATCTTTATACCTTTTATTTTCTTTTCTTAGCTAGGACTTCCAGTATGATGTAGAAAAGGAGTAGTAACAAAAGTTATCCTTGCATTCTTGCTAATCAATATCTATTGATATTGATTCCTTCGTAGGAATTCCTTCATAGGAATGCTTTGAGGTTCTTACCATTAGGTATGTTTGCTGCAGGCTTCTCAGATGTTGTTTATCAAATTGAGGAAGTTTCCCTGCACTCCCATTTCAACGTTTTTTTTTAATCATAAATTAGTGTTTGATATCACAAATGTTTATTTTGCATCTATTGAAATGATGATGTGATTTTTATTTATCAGTGTGTTGCTATGATGAAGTACATTAATTGATTTTCAAATGTTGAACCAAAGTTGTGGTCATTCCACTTGTTAAATGTTGCATTATTCTTTTTAAACACTGTTTGATTTGATTTGCTAATATTTTGTTGAGGGATTTTGCAGCTATGTTCATGATAAATATTGATTTGTAGTTTTCCTATGAAGTTTTTTTGTCTAGATTTGGTATTAACATAATGCTGGCCTCATCGTGTGTGTGTGTGTGTGTGTGTGTGTGTGTGTGTGCGCGCGCGTGCATGATTAGCCGTGTCCAATTCTTTGTGACCCCATGGACTATATAGCCTGCCAGGCTCCTCTGTACACAGAATTTTCTAGAAAAGTATACTGAAGTGGCTTGTCATTTCCTACTCCAGGGGATCTTCCTGACCCAGGGATCAAATCCACGTCTCCTGCATCTCCTGCATGGCAGGCAGATTTTTTACCACTGGTGCCACCTATGGTAAACCCCTCATAGAGTGAGATAAGAAGTATTCCCTCTGTTTCAATTTTTGGAAGAAACTGTAGATAATAGGTATATTTTTTTCCCCTTAATTGTCTGATAGAATCCATCAGTGAACCCATCTAAGACTAGTGATTTGCTTTGTAAGGTTATTAATTTTTTAGAAATTATAATTGACATACAATGTTACATGAGTTTCAAGTGTAGAATAGTGATTCACTATTTTTACAAATTATAAAATGATCACCATGAAAGATCTAGTTACCATCTGTCACCAGAGTTATTACAATACCATTAACTATATTCCTTATACTGTACTTTACATTCTCATGACTTTTTTTTATAGCTGAAAGTTTTTATCTTTTAATCCCCTTTATCTATTTGCCCATCCCCCAATACACCTCCCCTCTGGCAACCACCAATTTGTTCTTCATACCTATGAGTCTGTTTCTGTTTTACTTTGTTAGTTTGTTTTCTTTTATAGATTACAAAACATGTAAGTGAAATCATAATATTCATCTTTCTCTGACATTTCTCTCCATCAACATTGTTGCAAATGGCAAGATTTCATTCTTTTTATGGATGAGTAATATTCCATTTTTTAATATATACTACCTCTTTTTTATCTATTTGTCTATCAATGGACACTTGGGTGGCTTCCATATCTTGGCTATTGTAAATAGTATTGCAATGAATATAGGGGTATATATATATCTATTTGAATTAGTTTTGTTTCTTCAAATAAGTACTCAGAAGTAGAATTGTGGATTAGATAGTAGTTCTATTTTTAGTTTCTTGAGGATTATCCATACTGTTTTCCATACTTGGTGTACCAGTTTACATTCCCACCAACAGTGTATGAGTGTTCTCTTTTTTCTACATGCTCGCCAACAATTGTTTCTTGTTTTTTTGATAATAGCCATTCTGACAGGTGTGAGGTGTGGTATTTTTTGTGGTTTTGATTTGTACTCCCCTGATGATTAGTGATGTTGAGCATATTTTCATGTGCCCGTTGGCCATTTGTATGCTTTCCCTGGGGAAAAAAGTGTCTATTCATCACTACTGCAATTTTTAATACGGTTGTTGGTATTTTGATATTGAGTTGTATAAATTTTTATATATTTTTGATATCAACCCCTTATTGGTTATATTGTTTACAAGTGTCTTCTCCCATTCAGTAGGTTGCCTTTTTGTGTTGATAGTTTTTTTCACTGTAAAAGGCATTTTACCTTTCTCTCTTGGTGTGTATCTCTGCCTTGCTTCTATCTTAACTAAACAAAGCATTTCTCTATATGCCCTCCCTCTTGTTGTGCTATGTCTCTAATAATAAATTATAAAATGATTTTTGTACCTGCAAAAAAAAAAAGTAGGCATTTTAGTTTTTAGTCTCATTTACTTTTTCTTTTGTTGCACTTGCCTGAAAAGACATGTCCAAAAAATATTGCTAAAACCAATGTCAAAGCATATTGCCTGTTTTATTGTAGGAGGTTTATTTAAGTTTTTAGTTCATTTTTAGTTTAGTTCTGTATATGGTGTAATGAAGTGGTCCTGTTTCATTCTTTTGCATGTAGCAGTCTAGTTTTTTCAGTACCATTTATTGAAGAGACTCTTTTCCCCATTGTATCCTTTCTTGTAGATTAATTGAACATATAATTATGCTTTATTTAATTATGGTTTATTTCTGGGCTCTCTATTCTGTTTCATTATTTCTTTATTCAATTCATTAATAGGTATAGGCCCATTCAGACTGTCTGTTTCTTCTTGTGTGAATTTTTGTTGATTTTGTCTTTCAAGCAATTGGTCTATTTCATTTGGTTATCAAATCTGTGGACACAGAGTTGTTCATAATATTACCCTTTTATTGTCCAAATAATAATTTATATCTTCTTTCTTCTTCACATAGTTAACTTGGCTAGAGGCTTAGCAATTTTAGTAATCTTTGCAAAGAACAAGCTTTTGGTTTTGTTATTTTCTTTATGGAATTTCTGTCTTATTTGATCTTTATAATTTTCCTCAATGTCTGCTCTATTTTTTTCTCCCTCTTTGGTTTAATTTGCTCTTTTTTTTCTAGTTTCCTAAGGTGGAATTTTATATTAGTTACTTTAGCTCTTTCTTCTTTTCTAACTTAACACTATAATTTCTCTCAATGCATTACTTTCACTGCATTCCCTGGATTTTGATAACTTGTATTTTTAATTTTCACTTTCAAACATTTAAAATTTCTTTTCAGGCTTCTTCCCTGCCCCATGTGTTGTTTAGAAATGTATTGTTTAATCTCCTTATATATGAGACTTTTATGGCTACATTTTGATGATCAATTTGTGGCATAATTCTATTGTGGTCTGACAGTATACTTTTTTAACTTCTAGTTTTTAATTTATTTTTTCAGCTTTTTTGTGATATAACT
This sequence comes from Muntiacus reevesi, assembly GCF_963930625.1. Lineage (NCBI taxonomy): Eukaryota > Metazoa > Chordata > Mammalia > Artiodactyla > Cervidae > Muntiacus > Muntiacus reevesi. The sequence continues at coordinate 45,883,283 of NC_089271.1, forward strand.
GACATATAACATTATGTAAATTAAGGTATACAATGTGATGATTTGATACACATATATAATGTAGACTATCTATGAAAATAAGGTTAGTTAAAACACCTTTTAACTCCTATACTTATCATTTTGTTGCTATGGTGAGAAATATAAAACTTTATTCTCATAGAAACTTTCAAGTATAGAATATAGTATTAACTGTATTTACCATTCTGTACCTTAGATCCCCTGAACTTATTAATTTTGTCACTGAAAGCTTGTACACTTTGACCAATATCTCCCAATTTTCCTTATCCCTTAGGCAACCACCATTCTACTGCTTCTGCGAGTTTTATGTTTCTATGAGTTGAATGTTTTTAGATTCCACATGTATGTGAGATCATTCAGTATGTCTTTGTCTGACATTTCACTTAGGATAGTGCCCTCAAGGTCCATCTATGTTGTCACAATTGGCAGGCTTTCTTTCTTTTTAATGGCTGAATACTATTATGTATCTATATCTAAAATGTTTTCTTTACCTATTTGTCTGTTGGCTGAGATGGAAAAATAGTCTGCCTGAAATGTGGGAGACCTGGGTTTGATCCCTGGGTTGGGAAGATCCCCTGGAGGAGGGCATGGTAACTCACTTCAGTATTCTTGCCTGGAGAATCCCCATGGACAGAGGAGCATGGTGGGCTATAGTCCCTGGGGTCTCAAGAGTCAGACAGGACTGTTCGACTAAGCACAGCATAGAACACGTAGGTTGTCTCCTTGTCTTGGCTATTGTGAATAATGCTGCTGAACATGAGAGTACAGATGCCTCTTTGAGACAATGATTTTGTATCCTTTGGATATACACTTAGAAGTGAAATTATTGGATCATATGGTAGTTTTGCTTTTAATCTTTTGAGTAACCATACATTTTTTTAAAAAATCAAGGGCCTTTTATGGTTAGAAACCATACAGTTTTTATTAGTGACTCTACTAATTAACATTCCCCCCAGTTGTGCACCAGGGTTCCCTTTCTCCACATCCTTGCCAGCAGTTATTACCTCTGGTCTTTTTGGTAATAGCCCTTTTGACAGGTGTGAAATGGTATATCATTGTGGTTTTGATTTGCATTTCCCTGATGATTAGTGACATTGAACACCTTTCATGTATTTATTGTCATTTGTATATCTTCTTTAGAGTCATGTCTGTTTAAATACTTTGCCCATTTTTAATCAGGTACATTTTGTTGTTTTTGTGTTTAAGTACTAATCCCTTATCAGATATATGGTTCACAAATATTTTCTCTCATTTCATTTTCAGTAATAGTTTTTTATAGACAAAGTTTTTGATTTTGGTGAAATCCATTTATACATTTTTTTTCCTTTTGTTGTCTCTACTTCTAATGACATATACAAGAAATAATTGATATGTCAAATATCATGAAACTTTCCCCTATAATTCCCAATTTGATTCTTTGGTATGTGGATATAATTTTACCAACACCATTTGTTGAAAAGACATCCTTTCATCCTTTCTCTGTTGAATGATCTTAGTGCTTCTATCGAGAATCATTTGATCATACATATGAGAGTTTCTGCTTTGGTCCAGCTGAGAACCGAGAACTTCCAGATGTACAAGCTGGGTTTACGAAAGGCAGAGGAACCAGAGATCAAATTGTAAACCTCATTGGATCATAGAGTAAGCAAGGGAATGCCAGAAAAAAAAAAAAAAAAACAAAAACATCTACTTCTCCTTCATTGATCACACTGAAGCCTTTGACTGTGTGGATCACAACAAACTGTGGAAAATTCTAAAAGAGATGGGAGTATCAGACTACCTTACCTGTCTTTGAGAAATCTGCATGCAGTTCAAGAAACTGTTAGCACCAGACCTGGAACAACTGACTGGTTCAAAATTGGGAAAGGAGTACGTCAAGGCCATATATTGTCACCTAGTTTATTTAACTTATATGCAGAGTACATCATGTGAAATGCTGGGCTGGATGAAGCATGAGCTGGAATCAAGATGGCTGGGAGAAATAACAACAACCTCAGATATGCAAATGATATCATTCTAATGGCAGAAAAGTGAAGAGGAACTAAAGAGCCTCTTGATGTGGGTGAAAGAGGAGAGTGAAAAAGCTGGCTTAAAACTCGACATTAAAAAAAAAAAGAAATACATATGTATACCTGTGACTGGATCATGTTGATGTATGACAAAACCCATCACACTATTGTAAAGTAATTAACCTCCAATTAAAATAATTAATTAAAAACAAGATCATGGCATCCGGTCCCATCACTTTCTGGCAAATAGATGGGAAAAAAATAAAAAACAGTGGCAGATAGTATTTTCTTGGGATCCAAAATCACTGCAGATGGTGACTGCAGTCATGAAATTAAAAGATACTTGTTCTTTGGAAGAAAATCTATGGCAAATCTAGACAGCATATTAAAAAGCAGAGATATCACTTTGCTGACAAAGGTCCATATAGTCAAAGCTATGGTTCTTCTAGTAGTCATGTACAGATGTGTGGGCTGGATCATGAAAAAGGCTGAGCGCCAAAGAATTGATTCTTTTGAACTGTGGTGCTGGAGAAGACTCTTGAGAGTTCGTTGAACAGCAAGGAGATCAAATCAATAAATACTAAAGGAAATCAACCCTGAATATAGCTCCAATGTGTTAGCCACCTTATGTAGAGGTGACTCATTGGAAAAGACCCTGAGGCTGGGAAAGATCGAGGGCAAAAGGAGAAGAGGGTAGCAGAGGATAAGATGGTTAGATAGCATCACCAACTGAATGGACATGAATCTGAGCAAACTACAGGAGATAGTGAAGGACAGGGAAACCTGGCATGCTGCAGTCCATGGGGTCACAGAGTCAGACATGACTCAGCGACTGAACAACATGAGAGTTTATTTCTTGACATTTTATTCCATTAGTGTACTTCCCTATACAAGTCCCACATTGTTTTGATTACTGCAGCTTTCTATATGCAATGAAATCAGGAAGTGTGAGGTTTTGAGCTTTGTTTTTCAAGGTATTTTTGTCTCTCTGGGAATACTCAAAATTCCATATGAATTTTTGGATGGAATTTTCTCTTTCTGCCAAAAAAATGCCTCTACAATTTTGATAGGGGTTGCATTGAACTTGTGGATTACTTTGGGTAGTATTGACACTTAACAAAATTAGTTCTTACAGCCCATGAATATGAATGTCTTTCCATTTGTGTCTTATTTCTTTCAGCATCCTTTTGTGGTTCAGTGTGCAATTCTTTGACCTCCTTCATTAAATTTACTCCCAGGTATTTTATTATTATACATGGCTTTGTAAATGGAATTGATTTCTTAATTTCCTTTTCAAATTGTTCATTATTAGCACATAGAAGTGCAAATAATTTTTTGCATGCTGATTTTGTATCCTGCAATCTTGTTAGACTCACTTATCAGTCCTAACACTATATTATATATTTTATTTATTTTAAATATTTACATCTTCAAACATATTTTGCCTCTTCTTTCCAATTTGTATCCCTTATATATATATTTTTTTTTCTTGCCAATTGCTCTGGTTAAAACTTTCAGTACAATGCTGAGTAGGAAATGGTGTAAGCAGTCACTACTCTCTTGTTGCTCACTTTAGAGAAAAATATTTCACCATTGAGTATGGTGTTAGTGCTGGATTTTCCATATATGGCCTTTATTGTGTTGAGATAATTTCCTTCTATTCCCAGTTTAGTGAGATGTTTTTGGGCTTTTTAAAATCATAGAATAGTGTTAATTAAAAAAATCTTTTTTTCTTCATGAATTGAAAAGATCATATGATTTTCTCCTTCATTCTATTGATGTAACAGGGAAGAGCAAATCTGACTACTTATTAGACCTGTTCCTTTTACTTTGTGTGAGAGTTGCTCAGCCGTGTCTTCCTCTTTGCAACCCCATGGACTATACAGTCCATGTAATTCTCCACTCCAGAATCCTGGAGTGGGTAGCTTTTCCTTTCTCCAGGGGATCTTCCCAACCCAGGATTGAACCCAGGTCTACCCTCATTGCAGGTGGATTCTTTTACCAGCTTAGCCACAGGGAAGGCCTAGAATTCTGGAGTGGGTAGCTTATTCCTTCTCCAGCGGATCTTCCTGACTAAGGAATCAAACTGGGGTCTCCTGCGTTTTCTTTACCAACTGAGACATCAGGGAAGCCCTGATACTTTATTTACTTTACTTTTACCCCTGATACTTTCCTTTTACTTTAACCTTAATCTTTTTTTTAAAAAAATTATTTATTTTAATTGGAGGCTAATTACAATATTGTAGTGGTTTTTGCCATACATTTACTTTAATCTTTATACTCTGTTGCCTGTGCTAAGTTATGCTGACTCTGCACCTTTTCTAAAAGAATGTTGCCTATAGCTTGAAAATAGTTTTTCTTGTTGGAGGTTTACAGGAATATTGTGACCTAACCGTGGGCTGACCTACCTGGACAGCTGCAAGAACAAAGAAGCCTACACCAAGGAGTCTGCAACAACTAACTACATTGTTCCCTCACCTTGCCTCTAAAAGTGCTTTTCTGAAAGCCTTAGAGAGTTCAGGCTTTTTAAGGCATGAGTTACCAGTTTCCTTGCACGGCCCTTCATTAAAACTTTCTCTGCTCTAAACTCTGACATTTTGGTATTGTTTGGCCTCACTCAACATTGGGAACACAGACTTGTATTCTGTAACATAAATGTGGTATATTACCTTGATTGACTTTAGTATGATCTTTCTAATGAATTGACCTGTTTAGTATTATATACTGTCCTTCTTTGCCTTTCATAACAGTTTTTATGTTAAAGTCTATTTTGTCTGACGTTAGTATAGCCACCCCTCCTCTCTTGGTTACTATTTGCATGGAACACCTTTTCCAACATTTTTCAATCTATGCATGCCCTTGGATCTAAGTTGGGTCCCTTGCTGATAGCATACAATTAGATTCTGGTTTTTTTTTTTTTTTTTTTAAATCCATTTTGTCAATATATATCTTTCTATTGGGGAGTTTAATTCATTTACATGTAAAGTAATTGCTATTGGTGAAAAGCTTGCTATTTCAATTTTATTGTTTTCCACGTCTTATGCCCTTAGTGAACCTCACTTTCTCCATTACTGCCTTCCTTTGTGTTCAGTTGCGTTTTTTTGTAGTGACACATTTTGATTCATTTCTCATTGCCTCCTGTATACCGTCTATATTTTCTTTGTGGTTACCATGGTGATAACAAAAACATCTTAAAGTTATAACAATCAATTTTAAATTGTTACCACCTTAACTTCAACTGCCTATGGAAACTACCCTTTACATCTCTGCCTCCCTTACTTTATGTTAGTGTTGTCACAAGCTACATCTTTATACAATGTAACAAACTGACATAGATTTCCAATTATTCTTTAGGCATTTCTCTTTTAAATAGTGTAGAAAATGAAAAGCTGAGTTTTAAATCTAATCACAGTAATACTGCTTTTTACATTTATCTACATATTTACCTTCAATGGAGAACTTAATTTTTTTGTATGACTTTGAACTCCTTTCAAGAATTCTTTCACTTCAACTTGAAGGACCTCTATCTAGTATTTCTTGTAGGTTAGGTGTTATGCTAACAAATAGTTGCTTATAAATATAATAACTTCCCTAAGAATTAACATCCCAGCTTTTCAAGGTCTTTGCTTTTATATTGTATTCCTCTACCAGTATTTTCTTGCCTCCATTATCTGTGGCTCTGTAGTCTTTCTGTGGCTTTCATGAACTGTGCTCACTGTTTCACATGGTTTTTCCTAGCCTGGTATCTGAGATCCATTTTCAACAATACAGAGACCAATCCTTCCTGCAGCCCCCAGGAAGGTCACAACATTGCAAATTAACTCCACTTTGCTTTCTCTGGTTTGAAGAAGTAACTGGGGACTGGGCCACCGCTTCCCTCCATCCACACCATGCTAGGGAGGGAGTAGGTCAAGGATGAGTAAAAACATCACAAATTTTTCTAGTTTTTTGAATGGGGCTTTTTCTTGGTTGGGCATTTGCTTGGATGTTACAGTTATCTGATTTCCAGAAACCTTATAAAGTCATTTTATTTACTCTCTAGTTGTTTTAAAAAATGCTCCTATGGGGGAATGAGGATTTGGATCTTCCTAGTCTATCATCTTACTTTAAGCTTTTATCTTCTTCACATTGGAAGAATAATTTCACTGGTACAAAATTTTAGATTGGTTATTTTCTCCTTTTAATGCTTTAACTATTTTATTCTAGTCTGTCTGTGCTTGCAAGATTTTGAAGAGAAGTTTGATATAACTCTTACCCTTGCTTGGTTATAGGTATTGCAATTCTCCCTCTCTGGTTCCATTCAAGAATTTGTCTTTGATCTTCTGCATTTTAAATATGATTTACATATGTATAGACTTTCCTGGTATTTATTCTTTTTGGTATTCTATGAGCTTCCTGGGTCTGTGGGTTGGTGTCTATCATTAATTTTCAGAAATTCTTAGTCATTATTGCTTCAAATATTGCTTGTCTTCCTCCTTCCCTCCCTCCTTTTCTTTCTTCCTCCCTTCTTTTTCTTTCTTGTCTTTCTTCTTCTTCTATATTCCCCTTACACCCATGTTATACCTTATGTAACTATTTCACAATTCTTGGTTATTCTGTTTTGTAATTTCCATTTTAAAAATCTCTTGGGATTTCAGTTTTGGAGGATTCTATTGATGTTTTTTCAAGTCACTGATTCTTTCCTTGGTTGTGTCCAATCTGTTGATGAGCCAATCAAAGGCATTCTTCGTTTCTATTACATTATGCTTCATTTCCAACACTTATTTTTCATTCTTCCTCAGAGTTCCCATCTATCAACTTAAATTACCCATCTGTTCTTGCATGTTGTTCATTTCTTCTTTCTGTTGAAGAGCTTCATTTAAGAGTAGGTCCAACAAATTCTTTTAGTTTGCCTTCATCTGAGGATGTCTTTTTCCTATGCATTCCTGAAGGATAGTTTCAATGAGTACAGCATTTCCAGTTGGCAATTTTTTTTCCCTTTCAGCAGTTGAAAAAATATCAACTCTTTTCCGGCTTCCACAGCTTCATATAAAAAATTTACTTTCACTTGAATTGGTAGCTCCTACAGATAATGTATCATTTTGCTCTGGCTGTTCTCAATATTTTTTGTCTTTAGTTTTTAGAAGTTTAATTATTATGTGTCCTGGTATGGATTTCTTTGGGTTTATTCTATTTGGGGTTTGCTCAGTTGAAATCCTTAGGTTTGCACTTTTCACCAAATTTGGGAAGTTATCAGCCATTATTGCTTCATGTACTCTTTCAGTCCAATTCTCTTTCTACTTCCTTTCTCTGATTCCAAAGATATGAATGCTGGCTTAAAAAATGTTACACAGGCCCCTGAGGCTCTGCTTATTTATTTTTAAAGCCATTTTTAAATGTTTTTCAGAATGGGTAAATTATATTAGCTTGTCCTTAAGTTCACTAATTTTATCCTCTGTTATATTATTTTTTTTTATATATTCATGTTTCCTTTTGCTTCAAAATAATTTCTTTGCCTTTTTAATAGTACCTATGATGACAGTTTTAAAATCCTTTCCAGATAATCTGATTCATATCAGTGTTCATGTCAGCTGTTTATCTTTTCTTATTCAAATTGTGATTTTCCTGGCTTGGTATTATGAGTGACTTTCTGTTGTATCCTGAACATTTCAGTTTAGTATGTTAGGAGACTCTGGGTCCTATTTAAATCTTTTTTAGAAGGCAGTCACCTTAATTTTAGCATGCTGATTCTGGCCCACTTTTGTCAGCTGTGGTTACAATGGAAGTTTAGGCTTCAGAGCCTTTGTTGTGCTTTTTTCTTCCTGACTTATCTGGTATAATGAGTGCTACCACTGCTTTCTGCTTGTGTTAGCTCAGAGGGTGGAAGGGCTTTCCCCAGGCCTGTTGCCCTGTGTCTCTCAGTAGGGAATGGAAATTTCAGGTCTTCAAGGACAAAGAGGCTTCCCTGGCTGGTCCTTTATTTTTACAGTGTTCTCCCTGCCTGTGGAAATGGAGGGAGCTTCCTGGGATGAGCACTTGTTGTGGCAAGGCATCTCTTGTTGATACCTCCTGGCTACTACAGTGTCTCTCAGTGGGAAAGGCAGGGATGGAATGCCCTTCACCTAGCTTATTATTATTAGTGGGGGATAGGGTCTTAATCAATCCCTCTTGCTGATGCTGCCATGCTCACCTGTCAGAGGGACTCTTTTTCAATCTGGGGGAGAAATGAGCCTCCCTGGGCTGCCCTTCTATTCTTAAGTTAGAGGTCAGGAAATAGCTAAGTCGGATTGCCTTCTTCTTTTGGGTTGTTGCTCCAGTCCTGGAGTCCCAAACAAGTTCTCTTACCATCTCTCAGAGTCTTCCTTTGGTTGGCTCTTGTGTTATTCACAGGGTTTAAAAGTTGTACTTAATTGGCAGGAGCAGTGATAAATGAGTCTACAACATCTTGTCTGTACCAGAAGTCCAATAAACAGGACTTTAGAGTACCAAATTCTGAAGAGAGACAAAATTTTAAGGCAGCCTTGGGTTCCAAATAGCCTACATACTCGCTTGGTGTCTTACACAGGATTTCAGTTATTTAAGCCACATGAAATACATTTAAAGCTCCTACCTCAAGGCCTGACACAATGAGTCATTCAATAGGTATTTAATATCTTTCCCTAGAAATCATCTAGTTCAAATCATTTGTTTTAAACACAAGGCAACAGAGGCCTAGAGAAATGAAGAAGCCTTTCAAATGTGCTGTGACTCACATATACCCAAGTGACATTTTCCCCTTAAAGAATTGACATTGCCAATTCTTGATTATTTGGTTCCTTGCTTCTATGCAATAGCTTCTATGTGGTTCAGTTTGACAGGATTTGCCAATTTATATATGAAAAACAACTCCAAATTTACAAAATGCTTTTGCAGTTACAACTTCCCTTGCTTTCCAGAATCATAGTGTGAGACTCACAGAAAAGAGATTATTAGTATTTTGCAAATAAGAAAACATAGTAAGTTGAGGGGCTGAGACTTATCCAGAAGTGGTTTCCCAACCAGGGCCTTCCATTGATACATTTTCCCCTGTGAAACCAGATTTCTATGGGTGACAGGAGGCTGTGGAAATAGCTGATTTAAGGGGACTTGGCTTGCCATGTCCTCAGCTGCAACTAATGCAATAAGTTATCATGGGACTATACAATGGATAAATTCCAAGTACAAAGTTATATTTCATGTCATACCCTGATTGAGAGATCAAATTATGCTTAGAGAATCTGTTGGTAAAAAATCCTGCCAGATAGATGAAATTATCCATTTGAACAGGTCACCTCAGGGAAGAGGGTATGTTATATCAGAAAAGAGGTTGAGGATTCCAATAGAGGGAAATAGGGTATATGTGAATGAACAAAATGTGTTGTCAGACAGTATGGTTTGTGAGTTAAGTGGGTGTCAGTCTTGCTCTCCCAGCTCATTAAAGCTAGCTAGACTCTGTACTCCATAGTGCTGTCCAGAGCCAGGCATCCTCTCTGATACTTGTTTTATTTTAACATCAACATTTAACCTACCTGCAGATTTTGTCTTTATAATGAGGTTCATCAATTAAGGTTGGTCAGTGTACGTTTCTTTTTTGAAGGTATGCCACTTTTCCTCTAATTTGTAACTATTACATGGTAACCTCACACACATAAAAAACTGAAGCTTTTAAATTCTAGGTCAAAAAACTGTTATCAATAAAATACCTTCAAATTGGACACAAGTGCAAAATGGGGCCAGTGAACAATTTGACACTGGACTAAACAAATAACAGTGAATATTTTTACAGCATCACACATCCATACCCCACTGGTATGACAGGTTCAAGATAACACACAATAGGAAGTTTAAAATCAATCATATACACTGTTGTACCTTATAAAGTTCAGACTTGAGCTGCTGTGATAGTCATTCTGTAAACCTGGGGCTAATGAAAAGTCAGGTTTTCAAAGAACCTACACAGCCTGGGTTCTGATTTATATATCAGTTGCATGACATTCATGCAGGTATATGGCTAATATTATCACACTACAGGTAACAGTGATCATATATTTGAATAGTACTTCTAAAGATGCCTGATTGATACAGGGAAAAGGACAGTTGCTTCACCATCTCTTTGGTTTGTATGTCTGGCTTAACATGTCCTAAAGTCCTATGGCACTCAGCTGGACAATATCAAAGTTAGAGTACATGCATGCAGGCTTCAGTCAAGTCCAACTCTTTGCAACCCTATGAACTGTATCCCGCCAGGCTCATCTGTCCACGGGATTCTCCAGGAAAGAATACTGGAGTGGGTTGCTGTGCCCTCCTCCAGGGGATCTTCCTGACCCAAGGACTGAACCTGCATTTCCTGTGGCTCCTGCATTGCAGGAGGTTTCTTTACCTTTGAGCCACCAGGGAAGCCCCATAGTTAGAGGTCTAACATTAAAGCAGATTTTTATTCTTGGATAAATTCTCTTCATTGAAAAAAAAAAAATTCTCTTCATTGAATGAATGCCCAAATAACCTGTTCAACCAGATGCTACTAAAGTTACAGTAAACATATACACATATACAAACTCTGAGTTACATTCTAAAAAGACTGAATTTGTTACCTGTTCCTAAGCCTGAAACACTGTTAACTAGAATATAGGACATGCTCTATTTCAAAACTAGGGGGAAGAAATTAGGATACATGCTCTGCATTCTTATTGACATTTGCAAAATACAGAAACAACCCTGTCAGCAAATGTGATGTAGAGACATAGAAAGACTTTATGTGAACTGGTATGGCCAACTGCATGTGAGGTGGGATCAGAGACGTGAGTCTTTGAACAGTGATCACCTAGTGACTTTGGTGTATACAGTCTCATGTGACTCAGGGAGAGGGGTGTCAAAAGGTGGTTTATCTACAAAGAGGCAAAGAAGGAACTCAGGACACATAAGCCTTGGAGACATATTGATGGGAGAGGATACCACCTACCACCCTTTACCCTTTAAAAGAAAAGAAAACCCAGGACCACATAACCTAGGAGTGAAAATTGTCGACACAGAAAACACACAGAGCATTCTAAAGGAAAAAAAAATTCTACCAGTGTAAAATATAACCTTAAAAGAAAATATGTTAGCCATAATACTAACTGGAAAATAGGATCTAATTTGGACCTTATTGGAGCATATTCAATCTTAATTAATTGGCATTCTGGTCATCCTGGACTGCCATATGCTCCTTTTGATTAACTGGCCAGATGTATTTCTGTACCTTCTCTTTCCTCCTTCTTTTCTCTTACCTTCTCCACAACTGGTATTCTATAAGGGCTAGTGTACAGCTCTCTAAAGAGTCAGAGTACAAAGTCATGAAAATGGTTGAAAGGCAACAAAGCTTTGGAAGAGAAAGAGGCTTTTAGGTAACCCCCAAAGCTTTAGAAAATGCCAAGGACCAGGGCACCAGATTTAACATAGAAGCTGTTGGTTTCATGCAGGCCAACTTCTGAAATTTTCTTTTTTTAGCCCCAGCAAGGCACATGGGCCTAAATTAGATAGCTTTCAAAGAGTACTTGCCTTTTGTGAAGACAAGTTACAATCACAGAGCATGTAATACACGTCTACTTGCACTGACATCAAAAGGAGACATGGGCTGCTGTGATTGGTGATGAAATTAATACTTCCCATTTAAGGGGAAGGTGAAGACTGTCAAGTCTCATAGCCAGGGAATCAGAAGACATGTTCCATATGGCTTGAAAATCCTTTTTTTTTTTTTTTTTTTTTTTTTTTTGCCTTGAAAAAGCTTTTACTGCTGCCATCAAATGCTGTGAAAACAGAACTTCCTCCAAAAGGGCAACAAACTAAGAGTCCTTTACGACCCCAAATCTTTTCCTTTATCCCTTTCCTGTGTGGTTTCATCTAATAATCGTCATCTTTTTACATTATATTAAAAAAAGTAACCTCATAGGAAAAAAATTAAGGCTTAATTCATTTCTAATTTTTGTTTTGAAATGTCTATATAAAATGTCAGGTCTAGATTTGGCACTTAGAAGAAAGTAACCAGATTTGGTTATAATCATATCTGCCTGTATCATACATGGAATTCTGGGAAGGAGAGGCCTGAGGGTGGGGGAACGATTTGGTACAACAGACATCATTAAATCATTTACTTTGGAGACTGAGAGAGAAAATGAGAACAATCGTCCTAGGAAGAAACCAATCTCAAAATATAATATTCCCCTTTTGAGACAACTTTACCTTTTCCCACACACCTGTTTTTTTAAAAAGCCACTTTATAAAATGTTCTCATAGAAAGATTTCCCAGTGGTACATCAACGCTTAATAGCATCAAGAAAAGGTGTTATGTGTTAATAAAAATCACTATGTAACAAAAATCTGATATAGTTATTAAACTTCTCTTTCTGCTAAATTCAGGCCAAGCTTAAATATTTACAATTTTTATTTGAAAACATCTCTTAAAAAGACTCTGATTCCTTCTTGTTGGAAGTGTTCAAGGAAAGATTTTACTTTCAGTGAAGTTTGAGGTGTGTCTCAGAAAAAATATGTTGATGCATGTTGACAGGCATGACAACTATCTTGGTAGTAATTGAACACAGTTTCTACGGTGACTTTCCAAAAGATACCTGTGCCTAATACATGTACCATAAGCTTTCTAGTCTTGCCAAATTAGTGCTAAATAAATCTTCATGCTTTCTGTCATACAGCAAACCTCAGCCTTAAATTTTTTCTTTAAAAACTTGGACTATTAACTGTTACTTAGGTTTGTTATTTAGGATTGTTTTACTTATTACCATGAAGGATCTGTTATTCTATAAACGAATAATTAATGAACTTTTTTTTTTGGGTTTTGTTCTTTATTGAATGGAATCAAAAGTTTTGACATATCTTTGAAGCTTGGAACTACTCAATTTCATCTCTCCGAATGCTTCTACATATCCTTAATGAACTTTTAAAAAAGGTGTTCGTGTAAAATCTGAGAATGGCCACACTCCCAGGCACAAAAACTGCCTCAGGCTTGGAAAAGATAGGCAGTGACCCCAGACCTGTGAAAACTGTATAGGAAACAGGCAGATGTCAGGTTCATGCATAAGACAGTGGCAGGTGGTTAAATGCCTTCCTATTTAAATGGGGCAGTCACACTAGAATGGAATTTTCTGCTCAGGGAATTGGAAGGGTAGGGCAGTAGCAGAGGGAGTCACATTTCTTTAACAGCATAGATACTATATGAGGATATGAAATGAAAGCCATTAATAGATGATCTTTTCTAGTACACTCAGTAACTTTCCTTCAGGACTCTCCCCTCTATTGCTAGGTTCTTGACTACAGATAGCTACTGGGTTTTTACCAGTGCATAAATATTTGGATTCTACTGAACATTTTTCCTTCCTCAGATTTTCAAATTCCATGTATGTTATATACAAGTAATATAGGACATGTTAGGGAATAAACATAATAAACAACAAACAAGTTGACTGGAAACACTGTGTTTTTCTTTACCACTTCTCAGTTTAGAATTGCATTGAAAAGAACTTGTCACTAATGATTAATTTTGTTTTGGATCTAAGAAATAAAGTTTGGTACTATGTACACTCTTGTACAGGTCTGTGGAAATAAATATGAGACTTTAACTTTTATAGGATTTGCAAAAGTCATTTGCCTTTTTCTTTTCTCTAGAAAACTCGTAACACACTATTGGAAATATCATGCTAGTTAATGGACTATAAAATTCAGATTGAGATGTGGGAGAAAGTCTTTGTTACAAAGCAAAATCCAGAATAAACTCACTTGTGGCAGATGATTGGTATTGTCATTGTCTTTGACATCTTCCTTATTGTCATTGTCTTTGACATCCTCCTTCACAGAGCCAGAGTTAAATGGGGCTTCCAGATCAAAATGACTTGCACAAATCCCATTTTTTTCAAGAAGTAACAAGTCAAATGACAACTGGCAACATCTGATGGTTTATGTTATATAAACCAAAGATCCCTGGGCTTCCCTGGTAGCTCAATCGGTAAAGAATTTGCCTGCAATGCAGGAGACCTAGGTTCAATCCCTGAGTTGGGAAGGTCCCCTGGAGGAGGGCATGGCAACCCACTCTAGTATTCTTGCCTGGAAAATCCCCATGGACAGAGGAGCCTGGCAGGCAGCAGTCCATGGAGTCGCAAACAGTCAAATATGACTGAGCAACTATGCATATAAGTCAAAGATCAAATAGTGGAAAGAGGGGCATCAGAGAAGATACAATAGGAAATCACATTGATGTTTTAACATTATAGGAAGAAGCCAGCTATCAAGAAGAGGTAAGTAGAAAAGCAGTTCCTATTTATAAGTGGAAAAGACACATATGAACTAGTTCTTTAAAAACACAGAATTAAAACAGCTACCAAGAAGAGGTATGTAGAAAAGTGGCTCCTATTTACATATAAAAAAGACAACCAAAATGACTTAGAGTTCTTCTTCTAAATAGGACTCTTTTTTGGTCCAAATTTTAGCTAGGGGTAAGAAATCAAGGAACTATGCTGCCTCTTCTCTGCTACTTCTAACACTTCGATTAAAAGGCCTACCTTTCTTATAGAGTAACTAATGAGATGATCCTTTAGAGATGTCTGTATTTACAAATGGATGTGATAGTAACAGAGATGGCTCTTTCACTAAGAATCTAAGGTGTTTTTTGTTTTTTGTTTTTTTAGCTTAAACCAGATACATGGTATACAAAATAGACATCCTGGGTGAAGATATGGATTCTACTGCCAAAGGAAATTCTGAAAATGCTGACAATATATTGCATGACCCAAACTATGGAAGGCTTATCCTACCCCAACATGTGGAAATGGGTAAACTATGACTGTATATCCAATAGGAAAGTGTACAGCAAGTGTATCAACCCCAAATCGGGGAAAGTTTAGTTTCCCCTTCCCCTGGAGTAGCTGGACATGCCTTAAGAACAGACTTTTTTCAAAAGTCTATATTAGTAAAAGGTGTTAAGCCTACCAGATTTTAAAAGTAGTGCCAATTGTCTAAAAATCCACAAACTGATGTGATGTCTAGGGAAGTAAAACCACTGATCTTCATAAAAATGCCTAAGAAGAGGGACTTCCCTGGCAGTCCAGTGATTAAGATTCCATGATTCCACTGCAGAGGGAATGGGTTTGATCCATGCACAGAGAACTAAGATCCCACAGGCCATGTGGTATGGCCAAAAAAAAAAAAAAGAAAAAAAAGACCTAAGAAGAGTCCTGTTTTAGGAAAACTTAGGTGGGCACATGTGCCATGTATAAGCCAGGGTCTAAAGCACTAAGATTTTCAGTTGTCTCCTGAACTGATGTTGAAAATGCTATTGATCAACATTATTAATTCAGACCCCACTGTTTTGGAATAGATCATTTTAGAATGTAGTGGATTCAAGTTTATTGATGGGCCATCTATAAAAAAGGGAGTTGGCTAAGTGACTATTATAAGACCTAGCTAGGGAGCGAATTGGGAAAATTTTCCTTGTATGTTCTAAACCACCAATGTACCATTTTGATTTATTTCTCAGGCAAATGTTGGGGGTCTCTACTGGCAATAATGTGAGCTTACATTGTGTGACTATATATATCTTTAAGTAAAATTTTGCACAAGTCATTCTGCAATTCAGTTACCTTTGCACACCATCCCTTCAACAGGATCTTAATTCTTCACTGTGACAGTATTTCTACTTGTTCTCCTGCTAGAATAGTAAGGGTGGAAAAGTAAGGGAGACTGACCTTTAAGGGAAATGGAATAATGGAACCAATCTAATATCTCAGCTGAAAAGCAAGATATTATATTTTTAAAGCTAAATCCCATTCTAGAACTATAACGTATTCTTTCTCTTGCCTATATTCTAGGCTGCTTGACATGCATATGTTGTTTGTTCTTGTTGTTTAGTTGCTAAGTCATGTCTGACTCTTGTGACCCTATGCCCTGGAGCCCATCAGGTTCCTTTGTCCATGGGATTTCTCAGGCAAGAATACTGGAGTGGGTTGCCATTTCCTTCTCCAGAGGATCTTCCCAATCCAGGGATCGAACCCACATCTCCTGCATTGGCAGGTGGGTTCATTACCACTGAGCCATCAGGGAATTCCTGATGTGCATATACTGATTGCTTAACTAGTTAAGGCCCTAAATCCCTTTGTAGAATCTTAAGCCTCAGCCATTTAATCCAGTTAGAAAAGCAGCACAGCCTTTTTTGAGACAAGCATCATTGTGGGTGTTGTAGGTATAACTAACATGGAAACAGATGAATAGCTCACTGTTGCTTAGAGAAACCTGTCTTGTTGCTGGCCTTAGATAGCCCTATGTCTTCAGAGATGCCCATGCTCCCAGAGAAGCTCATGGTCTCAGAGATGCTGATGTCTTCATAGAAGCCCATAGCCTCAGTGGTGCCCATGTTGTTAGAGATGCCCAAGACCCCAGAGATGCCTTTGTCTCCAGAGAAGCCCACATCCCTAGAAATGTTTATGACCCTAAGGTTGCCCATGATCCCATAATAGTCATGGTGGAGGTCTGCGCACTGACTTTTTACTTGACCCATCTGAACTAGAGGGCCTCCTTCTCTAGAAAGAGTGCCATTCTCCATCAAGGTATTCAGGTCTCCATCGATACCCATAAAGCAGACAGAATTTGTCAAAGGAGTTCCCAGGTGCTGAGATAATAAATGCCCTAATTGAGAACATGTACAGACTTCTTCTGATGGCTCATCATGGGCTTTCAGTTTCTGTCATGGGGGCAAGGAATGGTTGAAAAGAATTAGAAACTGGAGTAAAACTAGGCAAATATCACACTGACGAATAGGGATCCTGTCAGCTGTCACTTATATGGTAGCCAATGACTTTTTGCCCCCTCCTTATCTTCAAACATCTTTTATTCATCACTTAACACAGTGCTTTAAAAGCCCTACCACTAAATATCCTCAAAGGTCTTGTATCTATAAAAGTTCCCTTTTCTATAAATGCAATTTTATTACTGAGAACAGGGAGGGCAAGGGAAAGGATCACTAACATTCATTGATTACTTCCATGTGCCAACCACTACAGTATTTCATTTTATGCTAAAGTCCTATTAGTTAAGTATTAGCTATATTTTACAGATGAGGAAACTGAGGTTCAGAGAATTTAAGTAAGTTCACCCAAATTCACACATTTATGAAGTGGCAGAGCTGGGATCTGACCCTGCCTCTCCTTAATGCCAAAGTCTATGACCTGTCTACTACTTCATGCTGTCTCCAATGGATATTTTCACTTTCAGGGATAACACAAAGATTCACTGATATTTTACAGCAGTGATTCTTAGCTTTCTCAGGAGGTCACAGACACCTTTGAAAATCTGGAGAAAAGGATGAAACTTCTTCTCAGAAAATCACATGCAGGCACAAGTGAGTAAATGAGATGGCATACAAACAGTTTTTAGGGATAATTTCAGGGGTTTCACAGATCCCTTAAAGGTCATCTGTGGACATCTATGGGTTTATGGACTCCAGTTAAGAGCTCCTGCCTTAGGGATAAGCATACCATTCTTATTTTCCTGGAAGTCACAAAATCATACACACACACACACACACACACACACACACACACGCATACAGTGATAACACTTGGAGAAAGAAATTGACTGTATAGGTGGCTGGGAGAGTTTTTTCAACATTTCATTTTGTATATTTTTGTATTGTGCATATTATAACTTTATACTTGTACTGCCTTTTAAAAAACATCAACAGGGTATCTGTATATAATATTGGCTGCTTTTTATTTCTCTGTATTAAAAAAGGAATGTTAATAATTGTTATTGTCTTTTTTGCTTTTTCTTCTTTTTAAATTGGAGGATAATTGCTTTAAAATATTGTATGGGTTATTTTAAAAGGAAGCCTTACTTACTTTTTAACTTTAGAATCAGAGAGTGGTATGATTCTGTCTGTTAACAGAATGAATCTGATTCTCTTAGGAACTAGACAGGAATAAGTAAAAGGGTTAGGTTTATAACAGAGGACCTGCTCTGAAGACCCTGTGGAGGAGGTTGCTAATAGGTAAAAGAGGAGGCAGGAGAAAGTTTCCTTACTTCTCAGTTCTGCCTATGGCTTCTTTCCTGGGGCTGCTTGTTTCCTTTGTTTCCTGATTTTAAGTCATACTTCAGTTTTCTTCCTTCCCCTCCCTTGTCTTCATCTTTTTTTTTTTTTTTTTTAATGGAACTAAGTAACTGACTGTTGCTTTTCAAGAGGACATTCAAAAGTTTAGGATCTGATGCAACCACAATACATTTATTTTAAAAATAAAAGGATATTTGTTTACTTACAGGGAGCAGCAGAAATGCTATGCCTTATCTGATGGAAAGGAGGTTCATGCCCAGTTCCTAAGCAGCACACCCTTTCTAAGAATTCTTTTCTAAGAAGTATCCCTCCCCTTTACTTCAAACATACCCTAGGGACCTCTGGATTCCAGAAGCAGTTCAGCATTTTCTATTTTTTTTTGAAAAGAAATCCCTGTTGACTTGTTCAACTCTAATTAAAAACAACTGTGTGACTTTGGTTTTGCTGGTATCATAAAGGAAATCAACACATAATCATATTCTAAAGCAAAAGAACCATTCAATGAACAGAGTTTATCATCTGCATGGGAAGGAAATCAGATTTTTTAAAAGGTTTTCCTTGTTGGAAATAGCAATGTCATTGTTCTCCTTAGTACACCCAAGAAGTTATACTTATTTTCTTTATGGATAACAAATACCTCCATTATTTCCATGAAATTCCCTCTTGTTCCTCCTCCTAATTCCATCCAGATCCAAAAAGGGAACAAACTGGCTTACCTAGCTGACTGTGATATTTACCACTTGATATGGGAGGTTAAAAAAAAGAAAAAAAAAGAAGAGCTGTGCATCAGAGCTTTATAGACACAGGATGCTTGGAAAGCAGAGAGGATTACAAGTCAGCCAGGTTGCTTCTCACAAGTACCAAATCAATTCCAAGTGAGTTGGGACTACTCAGAAGGTGTAAGAGATTCTCTTTTTGAGATTCAACTTTTCACCTTTTCTAGTTTGTGCACATCTGCCTCCAGCATTGATCTCTGCTTCTTAATTTCCAGGAGGCTCTCTAGCATACTCTGCTTGGGCTGCAACCCTTTGTCAAAGCGGTTATACATCCCACACCAGAACCTTGAATAAACAAAAAGAAAAAAAAAAAGTGGGTTAGTTTAGCTAAAGAAATAGATTATTTATGTTTTGTTCATATCAGCTTGGTAGGTAGGCAGATCTCAAAAGTAAGGTAACTATGATAACATTAAAAATACAGGACATGCTCATAATTAAAAGTAAAGTTCTTAGCAGAAAGATCTCTGCTGAAGACAAGCTGCCTAAAGTTGTACTGAGCTCATAGCCACCTCTAACACACACCCCTTGACATATCCTGCCTACCCCAAAGAATAAGACCCAGCTCCAGCCACTAGTCGGCAGGCACAAGCCCCAGGATCAACCTCATCCACCAAAGAGCAGACACTAGAAGAAAGAAGGGCTATAGTCCTGCAAGTATACAGAAAGGAAACCACAAACACAGAAAATCAGGCAAAATGAGATGGCAGAGAAGTATGTTCTAGATGAAGGAACAAGATAAAACTGCAGAAAAACATCTAAGTCAGGTGGAGGTAGACAATCTACCTAAAATAATTCAGAGTAATGATAGTAAAAATGTTTCAAAATCTTGGAAAAGGAATGGAGGTAGACTGAGAAGATACAAGAAATATTTAAGAAAGAGCTATAAGATTTAAAGAACAAACAGAGATAAATAATACAATTACTGGGATGAAAAAAATACACTAGAAGGAATCAGTGGCAGAATAAATGAGGCAGAAGAACTAATGAATGAGCTAGAAAACAGAGTGGGGGAAATGACTGCTATGAAACAGAATAAAGAAGAAAGAATGAAAACAAATGAGAACAGTCTCAGAGACCTTTGGGACAATGTTAAAAGCACCAATATTTACATTATAGGAGTCCTAGAAGGAGAAGAAAGAGAAAGAGTCTTAGAAAATATTTGAATAGATAATAGCCAAAAACTTCTCTACCATGAGAAAAGAAACACTCACTCAAGTCCAGGAAGTACAGAGTACCATACAGGATAAACACAAGGAAGAACATGCTGAGACACATATTAATCAAACTGACAGAAATTAAAAACAAACAAAAATATTGAAAGCAACAAGGGAAAAGCAACAGACAATATAAATATATACAGCTGATTTTTCAGTAGAAACTGCAGGCCAGAAACTTGTGGTATGATATATATAAAGTGATGAAAGGGAAAAACTTCCAACCAAGAATATTCTACCTGGCAAGGCTATTATTCAGATTCGACAGAGAAATCAAAACCTTTGCAGGCAATCAAAGCTAAGAGAATTCAGCATCACCAAAAAAAATCTTACAACAGATGCTAAAGGAACTTCTCTAGGAAGAAATGAAAAGTCCACAACTAAGACAATAAAATTGCAAATGGGAAGGCTCAGTGGTAAAGGCAAACATGAATCTGGTAAAGTTGTAGGATACAAAATTAATACACAGAAGTCTCTTCCATTCATATACACTAACAATGAAAGATCAGAAAGAGAAATTAAGGAAACAATTACATATAACATCACATCAAAAAGAATGAAATACCTGGGGGCAAATCTACTTACTGAAAAGAATCTGTACTCTGAAAACTATAAGACAACGATGAAAGAAATTGAAGATGACACAGACAGATGGATAGATATGTCATGTTCTTGGACTGGAGGAATCAAAACTGTGAAAATGACTATACTACTCAAGGCAATCTACAGATTCAAAACAATCCCTATCAAATTACCAATGTCATTTTTCAGAGAACTACAACAAATTTTTAAAATTTGTATGTAAACATAAAAGATCCCAAATAGCCAAAGCAATCCTGAAATAAACAGAGCTGGAGGAATCAGGCTCCCTGACTTCAGACTATACTATGAAGCTACAGTAATCAAGACAGTATGGATCATACTGGCACAAAAACAGAAATGTTGATCAGTGGGACAGGATAGAAAGCCCAGAGATAAATCCACACACCTATGGTCAACATGTCTTTGACAAAGGAAGCAAGAATATACAATAGAGAAAAGACAGCCTCTTCAAAGAGTGGTGCTGTGAAAATTGGACAGCTACATTTAAAAGAATGGAATGAGAACATTATCTAACACCATACACAAAAATTAAACTCAAAGTGGATCAAAGACCTAAGTTTAAGGCCAGACACTATAAAATTTGAGAAAAACATAGGTAGAACACTCTGACATGAGATTAGCTCAAGACAGTGGAACAGAAGGAGATGAGCTCACACCTTTTTATGAGAACACCAAAATCACAACTAACTGCTAAACAACCAGCAACAACAAACAAACAAACAAACAAACATTACAACCTATCCAAAAAAAAAAAGATACCCTACATCCAAAGACAAAGAAGTCACAAGGGGATGGTAGGAGGGGTGCAATCACAATAAAATCAAATCCCATTCCTGCTGGGTGGGCAACCCACAAACTGCTAAACAATTATAGTACATAAGTTCTTTCACAGGAGTGAAATATCTGAGCCCAACATCAGACTTCCCAGTCTGATGGTCTGGCACTGGGAGAATCCCCCAGAAGATCTGACTCTGAGGGCCACTGGGATTTGATCAAGGAATTCCACAGGACTGGTGGAAACAAACTCCACTCTCAGAGGGTGCACAAGTGCTCTTGTGTGTACCAGGACACAGGAGAAAAAAGGTAGTGACCATATAAGTGACTGGGCCAGACCTACCTGCTAACATTAGAGGATCTCCTGCGGAGGCAGGGGTGGCTGTGGCTCACTCTGGGGACAAAGACACTGGCAGCAGCAGTTCTGGGTAGAACTCATTGGCATGAGCCCTCCTGGACATTAGCTTCACCAAACAGCCTGTAGGCTACAGTGCTAGAATGCCTCAGGCCAAACAACCAACAAGGCAAGAACACAGGCCCACCCGTCAGCAGAGAAGTAGCTTCAAGTCTTCCTGAGCACAGCCCTGCAAATTAGAGAGACAAGACCCAGCTCTCCACACCACTGGGCAGGAACCAGAATATCAAAGCAGTATTTTTTTACTTACCTCCTAGAGTGATGAAGATGAAAACAAAAATTTAAAATATGGGACTAATTAAACTTTGTACTAATTAAAGCCTTTGTACAGCAAAGGAAACCATAAACAAAATGAAAAGACAACATACAGAATGGAAAGAAATATTTGTGACTGACAAGGGATTAATCTCCAAAATATACAAAGAGCTCATGCAGTTCTATGTCACAAAAACAAACAACCCAATTAAAAAATGAACAGAAGATCTAAATAGACATTTTTTCAAAGAAGACATACACATACCCAAAAAGTACATGAAAAAATGCTCAACATCACTAATTATCAGAGAAATGCCAATCAAAACTACAGTGAAGTATCTCCTCACACTGGTCAGAATGGCCATCATTAAAAAGTCTACAAACAACTAATGATAAAGGGAGTGGGAAGAAAGGGTACCCTCCTACAGTGTTGATGGAATGTACTGATAAATTGGAACAACCAGTATGGAGGCCAGTATGGAGGTTCATGAAAAATTTAAATACAGATGTACCATATGATTCAGCAATCCTACTCCACACACACACACACACACACACACACACACACACACACACACACACACACACACACACACACATATATCCAGAGAAAAACACAATTCAAAAAGATACATGCACAGCAATGTTCATTGCAGCACTATTTACAAAAGTCAAGACATGGAAGCAACCATTGACAGAGGAATGGATAAAGACGTGGTACATATATACAATGGGATATTACTCAGCCATAAAAAGAAAAAATGATGCCACTTGCAGCAACATGGCATGGACCTAAAGATTATCATATTAAGTGAAGTCAGACAAAGACAAATATCATATGAAATCACTCAGGGGCTTCCCAGGTGGCTCAGAAAGTAAAGAAACTGCCTGCAATGCAGGAACCCCAGGTTCAATCCCTGGGTTGGGAAGAACCCCTGGATAAGGAAATGGCAACCCACTCCAGTGTTGTTGGGCTGCAGAACCCTGGCATTGGGCTACAGCCTATGGGGTTGGCAAAGAGTTGGACACAACTGGGCAACTAAAATGAACTCACAGATCTCACAGATTTCAAAAACAAACCAATGGTTACCAAAGGGGAATCATGTAGGGGGAGGGATAAATTACGATCCTGGGGTTAACATACATACACAACTATATATAAAATAGATAACCAACAACAACCTACTGTGCAGCACAGGAAACTTTACTCAATATTCTATAATAACCTATATGAGGGAAGAATCTGAAAAAGAAAAAAAAATTATATGAGTATGCATAACTGAACCACTATGCTGTATAATTGAAACCAATACAACACTGTAAACCAACTATACTCCAATTAAAAAAAGGACCTGAATAGACAATTTTTCCAAATAAGAGATACATATGGACAATAAGCATACAAAGATATCATCACTAATCATTAGGGTATCACATGCTATCAGGGTAATGTTCAAAATCCTTCAAGCTAGGCTTCAGCAGTACGTGAACAAAGAACTTTCAGATGTACAAGTTGGATTTAGAAAAGGCAAAGGAACCAGAAATCAAATTGCCAACATCCACTGGATCAAAGAAAAAGCGAGGGAACTCCAAAAAAAACATCTACTTCTGCTTCATTGACTAAGTGAAAGCCTTTGACTGAATGGATCACAACAAACTGTGGAAAATTCTTAAAGAGACAGGAATACCAGATCACCTTACCTGTCCCCTGAGAAATCTGTATGCAGGTCAAGAAGCAACAGTTAGAACTGGACATGGAACTACAGACTGGTTCAAAATCGGGAAAGGAACACGTCAAGGCTATATATTATCACCCTGCTTATTTAACTTATATGCAGAGTACAACATGTGAAATGCTGATTTGTATGAAATACAAGCTGAAATCAAGATATCTGGGAGAAATATTAACAGCCTCAGATATGCAGATGATACCACTCTAACAGCAGAAAGTGAAGAGGAACTAAAGAGCCTCTTGGTGAGGGTGAAAGAAGAGAGTGAGAAAGCTGGCTTAAAACTCAACACTCAAAAAACTAAGATCGTGGCATCCAGTCCCATCACTTTGTGGCAAATAGATGGGGAAACAATGGAAACAGTGGCAGACTTTATTTTCTTGGGCTCCAAAATCATTGCAGATGGTGACTGCAGCCACGACATTAAAAGACATTTGCTCCTTGAAAGGAAAGCTATGACAAACCTAGACAGTGTATTAAAAAGCAGAGACATCACTGCTGACAAAGGTCCCTACAGTCAAAGCTGTGGTTTTTCCAGCAGTCATGTATGTTTGTGAGAGTTGGACCATAGAGAAAGCTGAGTGCCAAAAAATTGATGCTTTTGAACTGTGGTGTTGACTATGCCAACTTTAAAATATCACTTGTGACTCATAAATGACTTGTAAGCCCTATGGGCTAACTTTTACTTCAAATCAGATGAATCCCACTATTATTAAGGCCATCGAACAGAGCAGCAGGTCACGACCTGTTGGGTTTTATTTAAGGAATTCCTAGAAATAGTATGTACCTAATATTACAATCAGTATGCTCAAGATTGGTGTAATCAAATAAAAAATGCTGTAATGTAGAGTCAATACCAACAAACTCTGTGGGATTACAGAGATAAAATTATAGTTTTTATTATTCCTTGGTGGGATGATGAATGTAAAAACCTGCCAATAATGTACAATCTTACATTACATTATAGGGCTATAGCCCATTTTTACTATAACATTAATTTTAATATTCTCTCTCCCTCTCCATTATGAGTCTCATTTATTGAAGCAGAGAGAATCTGTACTAACCATATGACCAAGGGATCCTTACCACAAACTTCTTCCTTGACCACTAATTAATATATTAAATGGAAGGCAATGTATAGTATATAACATTGCCCAAGTCAAGGCATATCTAAAAAACTGGGGATAAAAATAATAATAAAAACATAAATAAAAAACTGGGGAGTATTATCATCTTGGGGTTTCCCTGGTGGCTCAGCAGTAAAGAATCCACCTGCAATGCAGGAGACACAGGAGATGTGGGTTCGATTCCTGGGTCAGGAAGATCCCCTGGAGGAGGGCATGGCAACTCATTCCAGTATTTTTACCTGGAGAATTCTAAGGACAGAGGAGCCTGGTGGGCTACAGTTCATAGAGTTGCAGAATTAGACACAACTGAAGCAACTGAGCACACATGCATGCATAATCAGCTTGGGAATTCTTCCCTAATCTAACCTCACAGGACCAACTGCAAATTTTATATAACACAGATGCAATGCTGTCTGCCCATAGTAAATAGCCATAGCTCTTGTGTATCATTGAAAATATAATTCTTATAAAAATCATACTTGATTCCATATAAAAATCTAACCACTCTCTACATGGGAATCCCCAATCAAATTGATATCTATGTGTTTATGGCTGCTACAAAATCTGCTGGGCCTACAAAGGTCACTGTTAGAAGGATTTGGAAAATACTCGAGGGAAATTAAGACCCAAAGGTAGTCTTCTGGGGGTCCTAAAAAACATATACAACCTACCTTTGAGGAGATAGAAATGATTATGAGAAAGAAACCTAGCAGCAAAGTTAGCCTGGGAAGAAATTTGTTGGTTTGGTTACACCACTACTCCCAAGGGTCCACTATGAGGTTATTAAAGCTATAAAAATGCCTGTCCTAGAGAGATTTTCCCTAGAACACAAGCAATGGAGCAGCTGGTCCTGCACTGAAACACAGCAATGTTGTGATAAACAGAGACAGAAATAGGCTAAAGTGTACAATACAATAGATGTCTATTTTTGAAATAATATGCCCACCTATGAGGATCCCATGTTGCAATGTCCCATAATTTAGGATCTAATTTGTTGTCTTATTAATAAATTAGTAACTTAAAAAAAAACTTATGAGTGCCCCTGTGAAGCTTATCTCACAATTGTGGAAACATAATGTTGTTTGCCATTATAACTGGCAAGAAACCAAAACACCAAAGTATACCAATATAAAAAAGGAGGAATATACAGTTGCCCACAAAACCCAAACTTCATAAAGGTTTAGCCACAGAAATAAATAAGATGGCAAATTTAACCACATTATGAGGTTGCTTCTAGCAACCTAATTTTAGTGTACACAACATATTAACTTTTCCCTAGCCCAGCTCACACATAAACCTCACTTATCAAGATGCACCTATTCCCCTAATCACTGATACTCAACAACAAAATTGAGAGGCTTATCTCACATAGGTAAATGGACAGTGGTGGGCTAAGACCTTGACCAATTTAGCTGACCCAGGTGCTGAATGTAAGGTGGAAAACATACTTGTTTGTTTGACATCGTGTTATAAACACCCAAACCTAACTAGAGAACTGCGGCAGTCCTGTAGCCCATCCTCAGTCATGTTTACTGCAGTTCAGCCAGTAGTTCTATCCATCGGCAGAGCTGAGCCAGTGGCTCTATCTGGCTGGGGAGATAAGTGGGTGGATCTACCTGGTTCTGATACTAGAAAGCCAAATCAGCCATTAATTTCATTCTGTAGCTCCACCTGTGTAGGGAACCAAATTCAAAGCTCTGTGTGCTGCTGAATATAGCCACTAGTCCCACCCGACCAGGAAGCCTAACTAGAGAATCCAGAATGCCTCAGAGCCCATCCTAAAGCAATACTTGGGCAGGGAACCAAGACAGCAGTCTTGTCAAATTGTATAGATTCTGCCTTGCATAACCAGGGAAGCTTATCAGTGACCATGGACAGTCTCAGAATCCAGCCTCTGGTACCACCAGGTGACGGAGCCTAGTCTACAGGTAACAGAGGTCAGCCAATAGCCATGCTCAACCAGGAAGCCCAGCCAGTCATGTCACCCCATCATAGAGCATGGCCTGTAGCCTTACCTCATGAGGGAGCTTAACCAGCAACCCTGCTCAATTGCAAAACACAATATGTAGCCCCTCCTACCTGTAGCATACAGCTGGAGTCCCCTCCTGAGCCAAGGCCCCAACCAGAAAACATGTTGAACAGCAGGATGTTGCTGTTCAGTCACTAAGTCATGTCTGACTCTTTGCAACTCCATAGACTGCAGGATGCCAGGCTTCCCTGACATTCACTATCTCCTGTAGTTTGCTCAAACTCATGTCCATTGAGTCGATTATACCATCCAACCATCTCATCCTCTGTCACTCCCTTCTCCTCTTGCCCTCAGTGTTTGCCAGCATGAGGGCTTTTTCCAATGAGTTGGCTCTTGGCATCAGGTAGCCAACATATTGGAGTTTCAGCTTTAGCATCAGTCTTTCTAATGAATTTTCAGGGTTGATTTCCTTTACGATTGACTGGTTTGATCTCTTTGCAGTCCAAGGGACTCTCAAGAGTCTTCTCCAGCACTACAACTCAAAAGCATTAATTCTTCAATGCTCAGCCTTCTTATGGTCCAGCTCTCACACCCATACAAGACTACTGGAAAAACCATAGCTTTGACTATACGGACCTTTGTCAGCAAAGTGATGTCTCTGCTTTTTAATACACTGTCTAGGTATGTCATAGCTTTCCCTCAAAGGAGCAAGTGTCTTTTAATTTCATGGCTCCAGTCACTGTCTGAAAGTGATTTTGGAGCCCAAGAAAATAAAATCTGTCACTGCTTTCACTTTTTTCCCATATATTTGTCACAAAGTAACAGGACCAGATGCCATGATCTTAGTTTTTTGAATGCTGAGTTTTAAGCCAGCCTTTTCAGTCCCCTCTTTCCATTCATCAAAAGGCTCTTTAATTTCTTTTCACATTTCTGTCATTAGAGTAATATTATCTGCATATCTGAGGTTGTTGATATTTCTCCCAGCCATCTTGAATCCAGCTTTTGATTCATCCAGCCCCACATTTCAAATGATGTGCTCTGCATATAAGTTAAACAGGGTGACAATATACAGCCTTGACATACTCCTTTCCCGATTTTGAACCAGTCAGTTGTTCTATGTCCAGTTCTAATTGTTGTTTCTTGACCTGCATACAGGTTTCTCAGGAGACAGATAAAGTGATCTGGTATTCCCAGCTCTTAAGAATTTTCCACAGTTTGTTGTAATCCACACGGTCAAAAGTTTTCACATAGACAATGAAGCAGAAGTAGACGTTTTTTCCTGTAATTTCATTGCTTTCTCTATAATCCAACAAATGTTGGCAGTTTGATCTCTGGTTCCTTTGCCTTTTCTAAACCCAGTTTGTACATCTGAATAGCAACATACCTGATTACTAAACCCAGCATATGGCCAGTTCTACTCTGGAGCACAGTCTGAATCTCAGCTTGTTTACATATCACTGCCTGAATATCTGTTCAACACTGAAGTCTAGCCTGTGGCCCCACTTAAACAGAGTCCAGCCAGAAGCTCTGTCTACTTGGGCATCACAGTCTAAATCGCTACCCAACCAGGACTGATTGTGGAGCAAAGCCCATACCCCTGCTCAGTTGAATAATTCAACCAGTGGTATCACACTAAAAGGGAACATAGCCCAGTGACCCTGTCTGAACAGAGGTGACTGCAGAACCCATCTAATGGACCCACATTACTGAGGGACACAATCAGCAGGGCCCCTGAACAGGAAGCCCAAATATCAACCCTGCTTGAACATGAAGCCCAGCCAATAATCTCATGCAACCATGAAGCCAAGTTAGTAGTGTACCCACCACTCTCAGAGTTCAGGCAGTGGCTTCACCCTAATAGAGAATCCAGTGGGAAGCCCTATATGCCAAAGGATGCTATCAGCTGAGCCATCCAGAACCTCAAGGTATGCTGATAACTGAAGGAATATCCTTGTTGAAGAGAATCTGTGAAGTCTGGGAGAGGAGACTGCTTATTCAAATGTAAAGATACCTACAAAAGGATCAAGGATCATGAAGAATCAGGTAAACATGACACTACCAAATGAAAGTAACAAAGTTCTACTAACTGATCCTAAATAAATAGAGATCTGTGAAATGTCTGGTAAAGTACTCAGAATAATCCTCTAAAATTTTCAGTGAACAATAAGAACACACAGAGAGCTAAATAAAAACAGGAACATAAAAATCCATGAACACAATGAGAAATTTAACAAAGAAAAATAAATGATTAAAAAAAGCATAACTAGAGGAGGGGTAAAATCACATTTACAATCAAACCCCATACCCACCAGAGACACTCAGAGGGCTCAAACAAAACCTTGTGCACACCAGGAGACCCTACAGAGACTGAGCAAGACGTGCCTTTTGAGTATCTGAGGGTCTCCTGCAGAGGTACTGGTCAGCAGTGGCTCTGGGTACAGCAGAGCTGGGTGTGGCATAAGCCCTCTTGGAGGAGGTCGTCATTAACTTCACCACTGATCTGTCAAAACTTATATAGGACTGGGGAAACAGACTCTTGGAGGGCACAAACCAAACTTATGTGCACCAGGACCCAGGAGAAAGGAGCAGTCACCACACAAAAGACTGACCCAGACTTGCCCATCAATGTCCAGGAGTCTCCAGTGGAGGCGTGGGTCAGCAGTGGTCTGCTGCAGGCTCAGGGGCACTGAGTGTGGCAGTGCCTGCAAAGGGCCTTATGAAGGAGGGCACCATTACCTCCCCCATAGTTTGGTCTCAGGTCAAACAACAGGGAGGGAACACAGCCCCACCCATCAACAGAAATTGGATGAAAGATTTACTGAGCATGGCCCTGCTCATCAGAACAAGACCCAGTTTCCCACACAGTCAGTCTCTCCCATCAGGAAGATTCCATAAGTCTCTTATCCTTATCCCTCAGAGGGCAGACAAAATGAAAACCATAATTACAGAAAACTAATTAAACTGATCACATGGACCACAGCCTTGTCTAACTCAATGAAACTATGATCCATGCCATGTAGGGCCAACCATGAGAGATGGATCATGGTGGAGAGTTCTAACAAAATGAGGTCCACTGGAGAGGACAATGGCAAACCACTTCAGCATTCTTGCCTTGAGAACCCCATGAGCATTATGAAAAGGCAAAAAAATATGGCACTGAAAGATGAACTCCCAGGTCAGTAGGTGCCCAATATGCTACTGGAAAGAGTGGAGAAAGGACTCTAGAAAGAATGAAGAGATGGAGCCAAAGCAAAAAGGATGCCCAGTTGTGGATGCAACTGGTGATGTAAGTAAAGTCTGATGCTGCTAAGAATAATACTGCATAGGAACCTGGAATGTTAGATCCATGAATCAAGGTAAATTGGAAGTGGTCAAACAGGAGATAGCAAGAGTAAGCATCAACATTTTAGGAATCAGTGAACTAAAATGGAGGGAATGGGTGAATTTAACTCAGATGACCATTGTATCTACTACTGTGGGCAAGAACACCTTAGAAGAAATGGAGTAGGCCTCATAGTCAGCAAAACAGTCTGAAATGTAGTACTTGGGTGCAGTCTCAAAAACGGCAGAATGATCTCTGTTCATTTCCAAGGCAAACCATTCAATATCACAGAAATCCAAGTCTATGCCCCAAACACTAATCCCAAAGAAGCAGAAGTTGTATGGTTCTATGAAGATCTACAAGACCTTTTAGAACTAACACCCCAAAAAGATGTCCTTTTCATCACAGGGGACTGGAATGCAAAAGTAGGAAGTCAAGAGATACCTGGAGTAACAGCCAAGTTAAGCCTTGGAGTACAAAAGCAGGGCAAAGTGTAACAGAGTTTTGCCAAGAGAACTCACTGGTCATAGCAAACACCCCCTTCCAACAACACAAGAGACGACTTTACACATGGACATCACCATATGGTCAATACCTAAATCAGACTGATTATATTCTTTGCAGCCAAAGATGGAGAAGCTCTATACAGTCAGCAAAACAAGACTGGGAGCTGACTGTAGCTTGGATCATGAACTCCTTATTGCCAAATTCAGACTTAAATTGAAGAAAGTAGGGAAAACCACTAGACCATCCAGGTATGACCTAAATCAAATCCCTTACAATTATACAGTGAAAGTGACAAACAGATTCAAGGGATTAGATCTGATAGAGTGCCTGAAGAACTATGGATGAAGGTTAGTGACAATGTATAGGAGGCAGTGATAAAGACCATCCCCAAGAAAAAGAAATGCAAAAAGTCAAAATGTCTGTCTGATGAGGCCTTACAAATAGCTGAGAAAAGAAAGAGAAGCTAAAGGCAAAAGATAAAAGGAAAGATATACCCATTTGAATGCAGGGTTCCAAAGAAGAGCAAAGAGAGATAAGAAAGCCTTCCTCAGTGATCACTGCAAAGAAATCAAGGAAAACAATAGAATGGGAAAGACTAGAGATCTCTTAAAAAATTAGAGATACCAAGGGAACATTTCATGCAAAGATAGGCTCAATAAACAACAGAAATGGTATGGACCTAACAGAAGTAGAAGATATTAAGAAGAGGTGGCAAGAATATCCAGAAGAACTATACAAAAATATCTTCATGACCCAGACAACCATGATGGTGTGATTACTCATCTAGAGCCAGACATCCTGGAATGTTCAATCAAGTGGGCTTTAGGAAGCATCACTATGAACAAAGTTAGTGGAGGTGATGGAATTCCAGTTGATCTAGTTCAAATCCTAAAAGATGATGCTGTTAAAGTGCTGCACTCAACATGCCAGGAAATTTGGAAAATTCAGCAGTGGCCACAGGACTGGAAAATGTCAGTTTGCATTCCAATCCCAAAGAAAGGCAATCCCAAAGAATGTTCAAACTACTACACAATTGCACTCATCTCACACACTAGCAAAGTAATGCTCAAAATTTTCCAAGCCAGGCTTCAACAGTACGTGAACCGTGAAATTCCTGATGTTCAAGCTGGATTTAGAAAAGGCAGAGGAACCAGAGATCAAATTCCCAACATGTGTTGGATTATAAAAAAGCAAGAGAGTTCCAGAAAAACACCTATTTCTACTTTATTGACTATGCCAAACTCTTTGACTGTGCAAATCACAAAAAAACTGTGGAAAATTCTTCAAGAGATGGGAATACCAGACCACTTCTCCTGAGAAATCTGTATGCAGGTCAAGAAGCAACAGTTAGAACTGGACATGGAACTACAGACTGGTTCCAAGTCAGGAAAGGAGTACATGAAGGTTGTATACTGTTACCCTGTTTATTTAACTTATATGCAGAATACATCATGCAAAATACCAGGCTGGATGAAGCACAAGCTGGAATCACGATTGCCAGGAGAAATATCAATAACCTCAGAAACACAGATGACACCATCCTTATGGCAGAAAGGGAAAAAAAAAAAACAAAACTAAAGAGCCTCTTGATGAAAGTGAGTGTGAAAAAGTAGGCTTAAAATGCAGCACTCAGAAAACTAAGATAATGGCATCCAGTCCCATCACTTTATGGCAAATGGATGGGGATGCAAAGGAAACAGTGAGAGATTTTATTCTTTGGGGCTCCAAAGTCACTGCAGATGGTGGCTGCAGTCATGAAATTAAAAGACGCTTGCTCCTTGGAAGAAAAGTTATGACCAACCTAGACAGCATATTAAAAAGCAGAGACATTACTTTGCTGACAAAGGTCCGTCTGGTCAAAGCTATGGTTTTTCCAGTAGTCATGTATGGATGTGAGAGTTGGACTATAAAGAAAGCTGAGTGCTGAAGAATTGATACTTTTGAACTGTGGTGTTGGAGAATACTCTTGTGAGTCCTTTGGACTGCAAAGAAATCCAACCAGTCAATTCTCAAGGAAATCAGTCCTGGATAATCATTGGAGGGACTGACGTTGAAGCTGAAGCTCCAATATTTGGCCACCTGTTGCGAAGAACTGACTCATTGGAAAGGATTCTGATGCTGGGAAAGATTGAAGGCAGGAGGAGAAGGGGATGACAGAGGATGGGATGGTTGGATGGCATCACCAACTCTATAGACATGAGTTTGAGTAGGCTCTGGGAGTTGGTGATGGACAGGAAAGCCTGGTGTGCTGCGGTTCATGGGGTCTCAAAGAGTAGGACATGACTAAGCGACTGAGCTAAACTGAACTGAGATGTTTCTCTGGAATTCCCTTGCTTTTTCTATGATCCAACAGATATTAGCAATTAGATCTCTGTTTCCTCTGTCTTTTCTAAATCTAGTTATACATCTGGTAGTTCTCAGTTCACGTAATGTTGATGCACAGCTTGAAGGACTTTGAGCATGACCTGGCTAGCATGTGAAATGAGTGCAACTGTGTGTTGGATTTAACATTCTTTGGCATTGCCCTTCTTTGGGATTGGAATGAAAACTGACCTTTTCCAGCCCTGTGGCCACTACTGAGTTTTCCAATTTGCTGGAATATTGAGTGCAGCACTTTAACAGCATCGTCTTTTAGGATTTGAAATAGTTCAGTTGAATTTCCAGGCTTCCCTCATAGCTCAGTTGGTAAAGAATTCACCTGCAATGCAAGAGATCCCAGTTTGATTCCTGGGTCAGGAAGCTCCCCTGGAGAAGGGATAGGCTACCCACTCCAGTATTCTTGGCTTCCCTTGTGGCTCAGCTGGCAAAGAATCTGCATGCAATGTGGGAGGTCTGGGTTGGGAAGATCCCCTGGAGAAGGAAAAGGCTACCCACTCCAGAATTCTGGCCTGGAGAATTCCATGGACTGTATAGTTGCACAGTCAGACACGACTGAGCAACTTTCACTTCACTTCACTTCAGCTGGAATTCTATCACCTCCACTACCTTTGTTTGTAGTAATGATTCCTAAGGCCCACTCGACTTTGAATTGCAGGATGTCTGGTTCTAGGTCAGTGATCACAATATCATGATTATCTGGGTCATTAAGATCTTTTCTCTACAGTCATTCAGTGTATTCTTTCCACCTGTTCTTAATCTCTTCT
The DNA here is from genome assembly GCF_963930625.1 of Muntiacus reevesi. Lineage (NCBI taxonomy): Eukaryota > Metazoa > Chordata > Mammalia > Artiodactyla > Cervidae > Muntiacus > Muntiacus reevesi. The sequence continues at coordinate 45,917,226 of NC_089271.1, forward strand.
GCTTCTGTTTGGTCCATACAGTTTCTGTCCTTTACTGTGCCCACGTTGGCATGAAATGTTCCCTTGGTGTCTCTAATTTTCTTGAAAAGATATCTAGTTTTTCCCATTCTGTCATTTTCCTCTATTTCTCAGCATCGTTCACTTAAGAAAGCTTTCTTATCCCTCCTTGGTATTCTTTGGATCTCTGCATTCAGATAGGTATACCTTTCCTTTTCTTTGCCTTTCACCTCTCTTCTCTGCTGTTTGCAAAGGGCTCCTCAGACAATCAGTAAAATAATTTTTATCAGTGGTTATTTTAAATATAAATGGAATAAACTGTCTAATCACAATACAAAACTTTGCAAAAAGGATAAAAATTTGTGGCTACAAGCTATTTTCACTTTAAATTTTGATTTAATTTGAAAAAACTGAATGAACAGAAAAAGATATTCCATGCAAAGAGTAAACAAAAGAGAGCTGGTAGCACTACACTAATAAATTTAAATTGACATTAAGTCAAAATATATTAAACTGTATATTGTTATGCTGCTAATTTAACTTACATGCAGAGTACATCATATGAAATGCTGGGTTGCATGAATCACAAGCTGAAATCAAGATTGCCTGGAGAAACCTCATTTATGCAGTAATACCACTCTAATGGCAGAAAATAAAGAGGAACTAAGGCTCTTGATGTGGGTGAAAGGAGACAGTGAAAAAGTTGGCTTAAAAGTCAACAGTCAAATATAAACTCATGGCATCTGGTCCCATTACTTCAAGGCAAAGAGGTGGGAGAAAGTAGAAGCAATGACAGCTTATTTTCTGGGGGGTTCTGAAATCACTACGGACAATGACCACAGCCACGAAATAAAAAGACGATTGTTATGACAATCCTAGACAGCATATTAAAAAGCAGATATGTCACTTTGCAAACAAACGTCTGTAAAATGAAAGCTATGGTTTTTCCAGGAGTCATGTACACATGTGAAAGTTGGACCATAAAGAAGGCTGAGCACCAAATAATTGATAGTTTTGAACTGTGGTGTTGGAGAAGAGTCTTGAGAGTCATTTTGATAGCAAGGGGATCAGACCAGTCAATCCTAAAGGAAATCAACCCTGAATATTCATTGAAAGGACTGATGCTGAAGCTGAGGCTCCAATACTTTGGCCACATGCTGCAAAGAGCTGACTGACTGGAAAAGACCCTGATGCTGGGAAAGATTGAGGGCAAGAGTAGAAGAGGGCAGCAAAAGATGAGATGGTAGGATGGCATCAATGACTTAATGGACATGAATTTGAGCAAACTCTGGGAGATGGTGAAGGACAGAGAAAACTGGTGTGCTATAGTCCAGGGGATTGCAAAGAGTCAGACATGACTGAGCAACTGAACTGAACCCCGAGGCACAAGTGCCTGGAAAGAAAGCACTCAGTGACATCTCCAGTAGAGATGACGGATAGTTGAGAGTTCTTATTCTCAAAAATACCAAGTGACAGCTCAGAATAAAGATATAAAAGCTTTACTAGACATCACGGGGTGATTTTGGTCACTCTTTCCTATACGGTGTTAAGAATCTCCATCCATAGTTCTTCAGGTACTCTTTCTATCAGATCCAATCCCTTGAATCGATTTGTCACCTCCACTGTATAATCATAAGGGATTGGTTTAGGTCATACATGAGTGGCCTAGTGGTTTTCCCTACTTTCTTCAAACTAAGCCTGAATTTTCTAATAAGGAGCTCATGATCTGAGCCACAGACAGCTGCAGGGTTTTTTTGTTTGTTTGTTTATTTTTCTTTTGATAACTGTATATAGTTTCTCCATCTTCGGCTGCAAAACATATTATCAATCTGATTTCAGTATCGATCATCCGGTGATGTCAATGTGTAGAGTCATTTCTTCTGTTGTTGGAAAGGATATTTGTCATGACCAGTGTGTTCTCTTGACAAAACTCTGTTAGCTTTTATCCTGCTTCATTTTGTATTCCAAGGACAAACTTACCTGTTACTCCCATTATCTCTTGACTTCCTAATTTTGCATTCCAACCCCCTATTTGTTTTTTGGCTTTTGGTGTTCGTTCTAGAAGGTGTTGTAGGTCTTCATAAACCAGTAAACTTCAACTTCTTCAGCATTAGTGGTTGGGGCATATGCTTGGATTACTGTGATACTGAATGGTTTGCCTTGGTAATAAACTGAGATCAATCTGTCATTTTCGAGACTGTACCCAAATACTGCATTTTGGAATCTTTTGTTGACTATGAGGGCTACCCCATTTTTTCTAAGGGATTCTTGCCCACTGTAGCAGATATAATGGTCATCTGAATTAAATTCGCCCATTCCCATTCATTTAAGTTCACTGATTCCTAAGATGTTCAATCTTTAAATTTCCTGCTTGACCACATCCAATTTACCTTAATTCATGGACCTAACATTCCAGGTTCTTATGCAATATTGTTCTTTGCGGCATCAGACTTTACTTTCACCCTCAGACACAACCACAACTGAGTGTTGTTTCTGCTTATTCCCAGCTACTTCATTCCTTCTGGAGTTATTAGTAATTGCCCTCTGCTCTCCCAAAGAATGTTTAAACTACTGTACAACTGCACTCATTTCACATGCTAGTAAATTTAGGCTGAATATCCTTCAAGTTAGGCTTCAGTAGTATATGAACCAAGAACTTCCAGATGTACAAGCTGGACTTAGAAAAGGAAGATGAACCAGGATCAAATTGCCAACATCTGCTGGATCATAGAGAAAGCAATCCCGGAAACACATCTACTTCTGCTTCATTGACTATGCTAAAGCCTTCGACTGTGTTGATCACAACAAAATGTGGAAAATTCTTAAAGAGATGATAATACCAGACCACCTTATCTGTCTCCTGAGAAACCTAGATGCAACTCAAGATGCAACAGTTAGAACTGGACATGGAACAACTGACTGGTTCAGAATTGGGAAAAAATTACATCAAGGCTGTATATTGCCCCCTGCTTATTTAAATTTTATGCAGAGTACATCATGTGAAATGCCAGGCTGGATGAATCCCAAGCTAGAATCAATACTGTTGATTCTACAACCGATGATACCACTCTAATGGCAGAAAGTGAAGAAGAACTAAAGAGCTTCTTGATGAGTATGAAAGCAGCGAGTTAAAAAGCTAGCTTAAAACTCAGCATTCGAAACATTAAAATCATGTCATCTGGTCCCATCACTTCATGGCAAATAAAAAGGGGAAAAGTGGAAACAGTGACATATTTATTTTCTTGGGCTCCAGAAGCACAAATTAAAAAGACACTTGCCCTTTGTAAGGAAAGCTATGACAAATCTAGACATTGTAATAAAAAGCAGAGACATCATTTTGCTGACAAATGTCCATATAGTCAAAGGTATGGTTTTTCTAGGAGTCATGTAGGGATGTGAGAGCTGGACCATAAAGAAGACTGAGCACTGAAGAATTGATACTTTCAAATTGTGGTGCTGGAGAAGACTTGAGAATCCTCTGGACTGCAAGGAGTTCAGGCCAGTCAATCCATAAGGAAATCAACCCTGAATATTCATTGGAAGGATTGATGCTAAAGCTGAAGTTCCAATACTTTGGCTGCCTAATGCACAGAGTTGACACATGGGAAAAGACCTGATGTCAGGAAAGACTAAAGGCAAAAGGGAAAGGGGACAGCAGAGGATGAGAAGGTTGGATGGCATTACCCTCTCAATGGACATGAATTTGAGCAAACTCTGGAAGATAGTGAAGAACAGGGGAGCCTGGTGTGCAGCATCCATGTGGTTTAAAGAGTCAGACATGACTTAGTGACTGATCAATAACAGACATCATGGGTGTGCCCTAACGTCAGGAGAAATGAAACTTGTTGATCATTTTGAACATTGTTTCCTTGAACCCTGTAACAGATTCTGGACTAGATGGCAGAGTAGATGTTCTTGAGCTCACATCCTCTTATGAAAAAATCAAAATCACTACTAAATGATGAATAACCATCAACAAAAAAGACTGTAACCTACCAAAAAGATATTTTACATCTAAAGACAAACAAGTGATATAAAGAAAATGAGATGCTAGGAGGGGAACATTCACGATTTAATCAAATCCCATACCTGCTGGGTGGGTGACCCATAAACTGAAAAATCATTTTATCACTGAGGTTCTCCCACAGAACTGAGAATTTTGAAACCCACAACAGGATCCCCAGCCTGAGGGTATGGTGTTTGGCAGAGGATCCCCTAGAGCACTTGGCTTTGAAGTAAAATGGGTCGACTGCAGGAGGTTCACAGGATTGGCGGAAACAGAAGCTCTACTTGTGGAGGAAGCACAAAAGATTTCACGTACACTTGACCCAGCACAAGGCAGCGGCTCCAGGAGTTACATAGAAGCCTGGGCTAGACCTCCCAGCAGGTCATGGAGGGTTTCCTGGGGGGGTATGAGGGTTGGCTGTAGTTCACTGTGAGGGCAAAGACACTAGTGCAGAGGTCCTAGGGAATATTGGCTGGAGTTGGCTCTATCAGAGGTTGCCATTTAGCCACAGAGACTTGGCCTATCCTAAGAACCTTCAAGGCTCCAGTGCTGGAATGCCTCAGGCCAATCAAACAGCAGGGCGAGAATGCCGCCTGACACATCAGCAGTCAGGCTGTTGAAAGTCATATTGAGATCACAGCCACCTCTAAACACACCCTTCAACAGGACCCTGCTCAACAGAAGGAAAAGACTCAGCTCCACCCAATACTGAGCAGACACAAGTTCTTCATACCAGGAAGCCTACACAAGCCCCTAGACCAAGCTCACTTATCAGGAGGCAGACACCAGAAGCAAGAAGACTAGAACCCAGCAAGCTGTGGAATGCAGACTACAAACACAGAAATTTAGACAAAATAAGGTAGGAGACAAATGCAGTCCAAAACAAGGAGCAAGATAAAAATGCAGAAAAACTAAGTGAAGTGGAGACAGGAAATCTACCTGAAAAATAATTCTTAGTAATGATAGTAAAGATGTTCCAAGATCTCAAGAAAATAATGGAGAAACAGATCAAGAAGATACAAGAATATTCTTGGAACAAATTTACTATCATTACTAAGAATTCTTTTTCTGGTAGATTTCCTGTCTCCACTTCATTTAGTTTTTATGCATTTTTATCTTGCTACTTGTCTACAAGCAATAAATGCTGGAGAGGGTGTGGAGAAAAGGGAACCCTTTTACACTGCTGGTGGGAATGCAAACTAGTACAGTCACTGTGGAGAACAGTGTGGAGATTACTTAAAAAGCTGGAAATAGAACTGCCATATGACCCAGCAATCCCACTCCTGGGCATACACACCGAGGAAACCAGATCTGAAAGAGACACATGTACCACAATGTTCATCGCAGCACTGTTTATAATAGCCAGGACATGGAAACAACCTAGATGCCCATCAGCAGACGAATGGATAAGAAAGCTGTGGTACATATACACAATGGAATATTACTCAGCCATTAAAAAGAATACATTTGAATCAGTTCTAATGATATGGATAAAACTGGAGCTTATTATACAGAGTGAAGTAAGCCAGAAAGATAAACACCAGTACAGTATACTAATGCATATATATGGAAATTAGAAAGATGGTAATGATAACCCTATATGCAAGACAGAAAAAGAGACACAGATGTACAGAACGGACTTTTGGACTCTATGGGAGAAGGTGAGAGTGGGATGATCTGAGAGAACAGTATCGAAACATATATATTGTCAAGTGTGAAACAGATCACCAGTCCAGGTTGGATGCATGAGATAAGTGCTCGGGGCTGGTGCACTGGGATGACCCAGAGGGATGGGATGGTGAGGGAGGTGGGGGGGGGGGGATCAGGATTGGGAACACATGTAAATCCATGGGTGATTTATGTCAATGTATGGCAAAAACCACTACAATATTGTAGAGTGATTAGCCTCTAGCTAATAAAAAAATGGAAAAAAAAAAGATACAAGAAATGTTTAAAAATCCATAAAAGATTTAAAGGATAAACAAACAAAGCTGAAAAATACAATAACTGAAATGAAAAACACACTAGAAGGAATCAGTAGCAGAATAACTGAGGCAGAACAAATAAAGTGAGCTGGGAAACAGGGGTGGAAACCAGTGCCACAAAATAGAATAAAGAAAAAAAGAATGAAAACAAGTGAGAACAGTACCAGAGACATCTGGGACAACATTAAATACACCAACATTTGGGTCCTAGATGAAGAAGAGAGAGAGAAAGGGCCTGAGAAAATATTTAAAGAGATTATAGCCAGAACTTCCTGAACAGGGGAAAGGAAATATTCAAGTCCAGGAAGCACAGGGAGTCCTGTACAGGATAAACTCAAGGAGGATCATGCCAAGATACATATTTTTCAAACTGACAAAAATTAAACACCAAGAGAAAATATTAAAAGCAACAAGAGGGAAGTAACAAATAACGTACAAGGGAATCCCCATAAGGTTATCAGTGGATTTTTCAGCAGAAATCCTGCAGGTCAGAAAAGAGTAAAATGATATATTTCAAGTAATGGAAGGCAAAACTCTACAACCAATAAAACTGTCAGGCAAGGCTCTCATTCAGATTTGATGGAGAAATCATAAACTTCGCATATAAGCAAAAGCTAAGAGAATTCAATACCATCAAACCAGGTTCAAAAGAAATGCTGGAGGAACTTCTCTAGGCATAAAAATAAAGGCCACAACAAGAAACAACAAAATCACAAATGGGAAAGCTCACCAGTAATGGCAAACATATAATAAAGGTAGGACATCATCCACAGCTGAAAATGTTATCTAAATCAGTAATCATGAGAAGAATACAAATGCAGAATATTAAAAATGCATCTGAAATTTAGAGACCAGCAACTTATAACAATCATATATATATATGTATATATGTATGTATATATGTATGTATGTATGTATATGATCTGCTATATCAAAAATCTAAAATAGATACACAAAAAATGAAAGCAGAAGTTATCCAAACACAACACTAAAGGTAGTTCTCAAAATACAAGAGAAAAAAATAAAAGAAGATGAAAGAAAAAACCTATAAAAATCCAAAAGAGTTAATAAAATGGCAATCAGTTCAGTTCAGTTGCTCAGTCATGTCCGACTCTTTGTGACCCCATGAATCGCAGCATGCCAGGCCTCCCTGTCCATCACCAACTCCTGGAGTTTACTCAAACTCATGTCCATTGAGTCGGTGATGCCATCCAGTCATCTCATCCTCTGTCAGCCCCTTCTCCTCCTGCCCCCCAATCCCTCCCAGCATCAGGGTCTTTTCCAATGAGTCAACTCTTCACATGAGGTGGCCAAAGTACTGGAGTTTCAGCTTCAGCATCAGTCCTTCAAATGAACACCCAGGACTGATCTCCTTTAGGATGGACTGGTTGGATCTCCTTGCAGTCCAAGGGACCCTCAAGAGTCTTCTCCAACACCACAGTTCAAAAGCATCAATTCTTTGGCACTCAGCTTTCTTCACAGTCCAATTCTCACATCCATACATGACCACTGGAAAAACCATAGCCTTGACTAGATGGACCTTTGTTGGCAAAGTAATGTCTCTTCATTTTAATGTGCTATCTAGTTTGCTCATAATTTTCCTTCCAAGGAGTAAGCGTCTTTTAATTTAATGGCTGCAGTCACCATATGCAGTGATTTTGGAGCCCCCCAAAATAAAGTCTGACACTGTTTCCACTGTTTCCCCATCTATTTCCCCTGAGGTGATGGGACCAGATGCCATGATGTTAGTTTTCCGAATGTTAAGCTTTAAACCAACTTTTTCACTCTCCTCTTTCACTTTCATCAAGAGGCTTTTTAGTTTCTCTTCACTTTCTGCCATAAGGGTGGTGTCATCTGCATATCTGAGGTTATTGAAAATAAGTATATGCATATTGATAACTACTTTATCCATATTTATATGGATTAAATACATATGTAAATGGATTACATGCTCCAAACAAAAATCATAGACTGACTGAAGAGATACAAAAACAAGAACTGTATTCTGTCTACAAGAGACCCACTGCAGACCTAGGGATACAATCAGACTGAATGTTAGGGGATAGAGAAGGTATTTTGGGCTAATGGAAATAAAAAGAAACCTGGAGCAGCAGTAGTCATATAAGGCAAAATAGACACTGTTACAAGAGACAAAGAAGGAAACTACATAATGATCAAGGGACCAATCAGAGAATAAGATATAACAATTGTAAATAAAGGTGCTCCCAACATAGGCGTGCTTCAATATATAAGGCAGATGCTAAAAGTCATAAAAGGAGAAACAATAACACAATAAAAGTGGGGGACTTTAACACCTCAGTTACATCAATAGACAGATCATTAGGAGAAAAAATCAGTAAGAAAAAATAGGCCTCAAATGACACATTAGAGAAGGTAGACTTAATTGATATTTAATAGAGGATTCTATCCAAAAGCAACAGAAAACACATTCTTCTCAAGTGCATATCAAACATTCTGCAGGATAGATCACAGAGCAAATCTCAGTAAATTTAGGAAAATTGAGACTGTATCAAGCATTTTATTTATTATAAATCAATTAGAGAAAAATACAGCATAAGACACAAAAACACATGGAGGTTGGAAAATATGTTACTAAATAACCTGGATCATTGAAGAAGTCAAACAGGAAATTAAAAAAAAATACAGGATTGGGCAAAAAGTTCATTTGGGTTTTTGGTAACATGTAATGGAAAAACCCAAATGAAATTTCTGGCCAACCCAATACCTAGAGACAGATGGTGATTAAAACACAGTGATTCAAAACACACGGACACAGTTAAGCAGTTCTAAGAGGTAAGTTTATAGCAACACAACTTTACTCCAGGCAACAAAATCATAAAGATTAGAGCAGAAATAAATCAAACATAGATGAAAAAAAAAATTAGAAAAGAACAATGAAAGTAAAAGCTGGCAATTTGAAAAGATAAGCAAAACTGATCAACCTTTGGCCAGACTCATCAAAAAAAAAAAAAAAAAAAAAAAAAAGGAGAGGGCACAAATCAATAAAATTAGAAATGAAAAAGAAGTTACAAGTGACACCACAGAAATACAAAGAGTCACAAAAGACTACTATAGGCAACTACACGCCAATAAAATAGACAACCTAGAAGAAATGGACAAAATCTCAGAACAGTAAAATTTCCCAAGAATGAAGCAGAAAATATAAAGAGATCAATTACAAACCCTGAAATTGGATCTGTGATTTAAAAATCGAGGACTAGGTGACTTCAGAGGCAAATTCTAGTAAACATTTAGAGAAGAGTTCACACCTACCCCTCTGAAACTCTTTCCAAAGAAGATACAGATGTAGGAACATTCAGTCTCTTCCTATGAGGCTACCATCATCCTGACACTAAAAGCAGACAATGATAGTACAGAAAAAGAAAATTACAGGGAATTGTTATTGAAGCACATGGACAGAAAACTCCTCAAGAAAATGCTAGGAACGTGAATATAGTAATACAATAAAATGATCAGGCACCATGATCAAGTGGAATCAATCCCAGGGATGCAAGGATTCTTCAATATTCACAAATCAATCAGTGTGATGTACCAAATCACCACATCAAAAGTTGAGGAATAAAAACCATATGATCAAAAAAAAAAAAAACAAAACAAAAACAAAAACAAACAAAACAAAACAAAACATATGATCATCTCAATAGATGCTGAAAAAGCTTTTGACAGAATTCAACACCCACTTATGATAAAAAATTCTCCAGAGAGTGGGTATAGAAGGAACCTAATTCAACATAATAAAAGCCATATAAGAAAACTCATGGCTAACATCATATTCAAAGGTGAAAAGTTAAAAGCATTTTCTCAATGATCAGGAACAGGATAAGGATTTCAATCTTACCATTTTTATTCAACACACTTTTGTAAGTCCTAGCCACAGAAATCAGAGAATAAAAAGAAATAAAAGGAATTCAAAATGGAAAAGAAGTACAACTACCACTGATTGAAGATGACATGATATTATAATAGAAAATCTTAAAGCTGCTATCACAAAACTATAAGAGCTCTGTCAGGGAACATTTAACAGGAGGATTCCTGCATGCTGTTTTCTATTTCTCATAAATCCTCTGTTCCTTATCAGTTCCTATTCTGGGAACAAGTGGAGCTGCATGCAGCTCTCAGGACTGAGATCATGAGAAACGGTATCTGCTTGGATTCCTTTCAGTAACTCCCTTCAGTGACTCTTTTCTGAGCCAGCGACCTTGTATGTATTAGACTATCCATACTGTGACTATTGATAAAATTTCATCCTGTGAAATAGCTAAGTAATCATCTTACTAAAGATATATAAGCCTGCATTTCTGCTAATAAAATACCTTTGCTCCATCAGAGCTTGGGTCCCCGAGTCTTTCTTTCTTTCTTTCGTTCTCTCTCTCTCTCTTTTTCTCTCTCTCTTGCTCTCTTTCACTTTCTTATTGTCGACTCTGGACCACCAGGTTCCAGTCCATTAAAGGACCCCAATAGAGCTCATCAATGAATTTGGTAAAGTAGCAGGATACAAAATTAATACACTGAAATCACTTGCATTCCTATACACTTAACAAAGAGAAAGTAATGAAATAATCCCATTTACCATCATATCCAAAATAATAAAAATACCTACAAATGAGCCAACCTGCCTAGAGATCCCCATAAACAGCATGATAAAGCAAAAAGATATGACACTGGAAGATGAGCCACCCAGGTCGGTAGGTGTCCAATATGCTACTTGGGAAGAGCTGAGGAATAATTCCAGAAAGAATGAAGAGACTGGGCCAAAGCAGAAACAACACAGTTGTGAATGTGTCTTTTGGTGAAAGGAAAGTCCAATGCTGAAAAGAATAATACTGCATAGAAACCTGGAATGTTAGGTCCACGAATCAAGATAAACTGGATGGGGACAAGCAGGAGATGGAAAGATTGAACATCAACATGTTGGGAATCAGTGAGCCAAAATGGATGGGAACGGGTGAACTTAATTCAGATAACAGTGACTTCTAAGATCATGGCATCTGGTCCCATCACTTCATGGGAAATAGATGGGGAAACAGTGGAAACAGTGTCACACTTTATTTTTGGGGGGTCCAAAATCACTGCATATGGTGATTGCAGTCATGATATTAAAAGACGCTTACTCCTTGGAAGGAAAGTTATGAGCAAACTAGAAAGAATATTAAAAACCAGAGACATTACTTTGCCAACAAAGGTCCGTCTAGTCAAGGCTATGGTTTTTCCAATGGTCATGTATGGATGTGAGAGTTGGACTGTGAAGAAAGCTGAGTGCCAAAGGATTGATGCTTTTGAACTGTGGTGTTGGAGAAGACTCTTGAGAGTCTCTTGGACTGCAAGGAGATCCAACCAGTCCATCCTAGAGGAGATCAGTCCCGGGTGTTCATTGGATGGACTGATGCTGAAGCTGAAACTCCAATACTTTGGCCACCTCATGCGAAGAGTTGACTCATTGGAAAAGACCCTGATGCTGGGAGGGATTGAGAGCAGGAGAAGAAGGGGACGACAGACAATGAGATGGCTGGATGGCATCACCGACTTCATGGACATGAGTTTGAATAAACCCCGGGAGTTGGTGATGGACAGGGGGGCCTGGCATGCTGCAATTCATGGGGTCACAAAGAGTCAGACACAACTGAGCGACTGAACTGAACTGAACCATGACTTATAGTACTGTTGGCAAGAATCCCTCAGAAGAAATGCAGTAGCCCTCATAGTCAACAAAAGATTCCGAAATACAGTATTTGGATGCAGTCTCAAAAATGAATGATCTCGGTTCTCTTCCAAGGCAAAGCATCCAATATCACAGAAATCCAAGTATATGCTCCAACCACTAAAGCCAAAGAAACTGAAGTTAAATGGTTTTATGAAGACCTACAAGACTTTATAGAAATAACACCAAAAAAGATGACTTTTTCATCATAGGGGACTAGAAAACAAAAGCAGGAAGTCAAGAGGAACCTGAAGTACCAGGCAAGTTTAACCCTGGAGTATGAAGTGAAGCAGGGTAAAGGCTAACAGAGTTTTGTCAAGAGAACACATGGGTGATAGAAAACACCCTCTTTAACAACACAAGAGGAAGAAGGAGCTAAGATGGTGGAGGAATAGGACAGGGGGACCACTTTCTCCCCTACAATTCATTGAAAGAACATTTGAATGCTGAGCAAACTCCACAAAACAACTTCTGATCGCTAGCAGAGGACATCAGGTGCCCAGAAAAGCAGCCCATTGTCTTCAAAAGGAGTTAGAACAAAATATAAAACATGAAAAGCGAGACAAAAGAGTTAGGGACAGAGACCCATCCCGGGAAGGGAGTCTTAATAAAGGAAGTTTCCAAACACTAGGAAACCCTCTTACTGGTGGGTCTGGGGGAAGTTTTCGAATCTCAGAGGGCAACCTAACCAGGAAAAAATAAATAAAACCCACAGATTACATGCCTAAAAGCAACTCCCAGCACAAAAGTACCCCAGACGCTCGCATCCGCCATCAGCAAGTGGGGGCTGAACGGAGAGGAACAGGCGGCACTGCTTAGGGTAAGGACCAAGCCTGAATGCCCTGAGGGCAATCAGAGGGAGCTAACGTGAGATAGCAACTTAAACTTGGGATAGCAAGAGAGGGAGAGAAAATTAACCTACGAAAAGCCCTAACCACAGACACTGCTGGCCCGTTCGCAGAACAAAGGAAGGACTGAGCAATTCCAGAGAAGAGTTAGCTGGCTGTGGACTGGTCCATCCCCTGCCAGAGGCAGGAGGCAGGGGGCAAGGGAAAGGGGCAAACTCGGCCCCAGAGAGGGCATCCCCTACCAAACTGTAAACAGGCTTCCAGTTTCTAACCAAAGACTTCCTGAGATTCTGGATGGTTGACATCTGCCGGGAGGGTCACAGCCAGAGACCAGCTCCCCATAAGAAACACAAGGCGCAGTGGACTGTGACGTGCACAAACTGAGGCTGGGACCCTGGAGGGGATAAGGCGCACCACACCCGGACAGAGTGCACTCGTCTAGTTCCTGCCTGCTTGAGCTGCTCAGGCAGGGAAGGCACAAAACGCAGGCCCAACCGAGTCTGTGCTTTTATGGACTACCCGAAAACTGGAACCTCAGCGGCTTAGGCCTGGGAAGTGCACGCAACTCAGGGCCCGCTCCCTGTAGAGCAACCTGGAGCCTGAGCAGTGTAGATGGGGAAAGCACACACGCCACGAGCGGGGGCAAACCCAGTGTGGCCGGAACACTGTGAGTACTCCCCACACAAGCCAGTGATATTTGTTTGCAGTGCCCCTCCCTCCCCACAGCATGACTGAACATGCGAACCTAAACAAGAGACCACCTCCGCCCACTAGTGTCAGGGCGGAAATTAGACACTGAAGAGACCTGCAAACAAGCCAAATAAACAGAAGTGACAGGTGAAACAGATTAAAATCCCTATAGTTAACACCAACTACACCGGAAGGGGCCTATAGATATCGAGAAGTGTAAGCTGGAACAAGAAGCTATCTGAAACTGAACCAAATCCACACTGCCTGCAACAGCTACAGAAAAATTCCTAGATGAATTTTTACTATTTTTTTTCTTTTTTCAATTTATTTTTTCTTTTATTTCCTTTTAAAGTCCTCTGTTACTCCTTAATTTTCATTTTCATATATTTCTACTATTGATTTAATTAAAATTCTTTTTCTTTAATTTTTTTCTTTTATTTTCTTTTAAAGTCCTCTATAATTCTGCTATTACTCCTCAATTTTCATTTTCATTTCATTATAACCTTGCCAAAAAAAGACCCTATTTTAAAGAGAAATTCATATATATTTCTTAAATTTTTGTGTTTTTGTTTTTGGTTTTAATATTGTATTTTTAAGAGTCTAACCTCTACTCTAGATTATTAATCTTTGTTTTTCAGGATTTGATATAACTTTTGGACATTTAAGAATCCAATCTTCAGTACCCATTTCTACTCAGGAGTGTGATGATTACTCTCTCCCCCTTTTGATTCTCCTTTTTCTCCCCCAGATTACTTCTATTTCCTCCCTCCCCCTTCTCTTCTCAATCTAATTCTGTGAATCTCTGTGGGTGTTCTGGGCTACGGAGAACACTTAGGAGACAGAGTGCTGTGTAGACCTGTCTCTCTCCTCTTGAGTCCCACTTTATCTACTCCTGCTCATCTCTATCTCCTTCCTCCCTCTCCTCTTCTTCATGTATCTCTGTGAACCTCTCTGGGTGTACGCACTGTGGAGAATTTTTTCACCATTAACCTAGAAGTTTTATTATCAGTGCTGTATAGTTGGAGAAGTCTTGAGGCTAATTGAAGAATAAGACTGAAATCCAGAGGCAGGAGACTTAAATCCAAAACCTGAGAACACCAGAGAACTCCTGACTACAGGGAACATTAAGTAATAAGAGATCATCCAAAAGCCTCCATACCTACACTGAAACCAACCACCACCCAAGAGCCAATAAGTTCCAGAGCAAGACATACCATGCAAATTCTCCAGCAATGCAGGAACATAGCCCTGAATGTCAACATACAGGCTGCCCAAAGTCACACCTAACACATAGACCCATCACAAAACTCACTACTCGACATTCCATTGCACTCAAGAAAGAAAAAATCCGGCTTCACCCACCAGAACACCAATGCAAGCTTCCCTAATCAGGAAACCTTCAAAAACCAATTGTCCAACTCCAACCACTGGGAGAAACCTCCATTCAATAAAAAGGAACCACAGACCACCAGAATACAGAAAGACCACCCCAAACACAGCAATGTAAACAAGATGAAAAGGCAGAGAAATACCCAGCAGGTAAAGGAACATGAAAAATGCCCACCAACTATGGAAAACAGTGTGGAGATTTCTTAAAAAACTGGAAATAGAACTGCCATATGACCGAGCAATACTACTTCTGGGCATACACACCGAGGAAACCAGATCTGAAACAAACACATGCACCCCAATGTTCATCGCAGCACTGTTTATAATAGCCAGGACATGGAAGCAGCCTAGATGCCCATCAGCAGATGAATGGATAAGGAAGCTGTGGTACATATACACCATGGAATATTACTCAGCCGTTAAAAAGAATTCATTTGAATCAGTTCTAATGAGATGGATGAAACTGGAGCCCATTATACAGAGTGAAGTAAGCCAGAAAGATAAAGAACATTACAGCATACTAACACATATATATGGAATTTAGAAAGATGGTTATGATAACCCTATATTCAAAACAGAAAAAGAGACACAGAAGTACAGAACAGACTTTTGAACTCTGTGGGAGAAGGTGAGGGTGGGATGTTTCAAAAGAACAGCATGTATATTATCTATGGTGAAACAGATCACTAGCCCAGGTGAGATGCATGAGATGAGTGCTCAGCCCTGGTGCACTGGGAGGACCCAGAGGATCGGGTGGAGACAGAGGTGGGAGGGGGGATCGGGATGGGGAATACGTGTAACTGTATGGCTGATTCATATCAATGTATGACAAAACCCACTGAAAAAAAATTAAAAAAAAAATAAGAAAAATGCCCACCAAGCCAAACAAAAGAGGAGGAGAGAGGGAATCTACCTGAAAAAGCATTTAGAATAATGATAATAAAAATGATCCAAAATCTTGAAAACAAAATGGAGTTACAGATAAATATCCTGGACACAAGGATTGAGAAGATGCAACAAATGTTAAACAAGGACCTAGAAGATATAAAAAAGAGTCAATTAAAAATGAATAATGCAATAACTGAGGCAAAAAACACTCTGGAGGGAACCAACAGTAGAATGACGGAGGCAGAAGATAGGATAGTGAGGTAGAAGATAAAATTTTGGAAATAAATGAAGTAGAGAGGAAAAAGGAAAAAAGAATTAAAAGAAATGAGGATAACCTCAGGGACCTCTGGGACAATTTGAAACGCCCCAACATTCGAATCATAGGAGTCCCAGAAGAAGAAGAAAAAGAGAAAGGCCATGAGAAAATACTCGAGGAGATAATAACTGAAAACCTCCCTAAAACGGAGAAGGAAATAGTCACCCAAGTCCAAGAAACCCAGAGAGTCCCAAACAGGATAAACTCAAGGCGAAACACCCCAAGACACATATTAATCAAATTAACAAAGATCAAATACAAAAGAACAAATATTAAAAGCAGTAAGGGAGAAACAACAAATAACACAAAGGGATTCCCATAAGGATAACAACTGATCTATCAATAGAAACTCTTCAGGCCAGAAGGGAATGGCAGGGCATACTTAAAGTGATCAAAGAGAAAAACCTATAACCCAGATTACTGTACCCAGCAAGGATCTCATTCAAATATGAAGGAGAAATCAAAAGCTGTACAGACAAGCAAAAGCTGAGAGAATTCAGCATCACCAAACCAGCTCTTCAATAAATGCTAAAGGATCTTCTCTAGACAGGAAACATAGAAAGGGTGTAGAAATGCGAACCCAAAACAACATAGTCAATGGAAACAGGATCATACTTAAATGTAAAAGGGTTGAATGCCCCATCCAAAAGACAAAGACTGGCTGAATGGATACAAAAACAAGACCCCTATATATGCTGTCTACAAGAGATCCACCTCAAAATGAGGGACACAAACAGACCGAAAGTCAAAGGCTGGAAAAAGATATCCCTCACAAATACAGAGACCAAAATAAAGCAATAGTAGCCATACTCATATCAGATAAAATAGACTTTAAAATAAAGGCTGTGAAAAGAGACAAAGGGGGACACTACATAATGATCAAAGGATCAATCCAAAAAGAAGATATAACAATTATAAATCTATATGCACCCAACATAGGAGCACTGCAATATGTAAGGCAAATGCTAACAAGTATGAAAGGGGGAAATTAACAATAACACAATAATAGTGGGAGACTTTAATAACCCACTCACACCTATGGATAGATCAACTAAACAGAAAATTAACAAGGAAACGCAAACTTTAAATTTCACAATGGACCAGCTAGAACTAATTGATATCTATAGGACATTTCACCCCAAAACAATCAATTTCACCTTTTTCTCAAGTGCACATGGAACCTTCTCCAGAATAGATCACATCCTGGGCCATAAATCTAGCCTTGGTAAATTCAAAAACAGTGAAATCATTCCAGTCATCTTTTCTGACCACAATACAGTAAGATTAGATCTCAATTACAGGAAAAAAACTATTAAAAATTCCAACATATGGAGGCTAAATAACACGCTTCTGAATAACCAACAAATCATAGAAGAAATAGAAAAAGAAATCAAAATATGCATACAAACGAATGAAAACACAACAACCCAAAACCTATGGGACACTGTAAAAGCAGTGCTAAGGGGAAGGTTCATAACAATACAGGCTTACCTCAAGAAACAGAAAAAAGTCAAATAAATAACCTAACTCTACACCTAAAGCAACTAGAGAAGGAAGAAATGAAGAACCCCAGAGTTAGTAGAAGGAAAGAAATCTTAAGACAGAAACAAATGCAAAAAAAAAAAAAAAAAAAAAAAAAGAAGAGACCATAGCAAAAACCAGCAAAACTAAACTTGTTTTTTTGAAAAGATAAACAAAGTTGACAAACCATTAGCAAGACTCATTAAGAAACAAAGGGAGAAGAACCAATTCAACAAAATTAGAAATGAAAATGGAGAGATCACAACAGACAACACTGAAATACAAAGGATCATAAGAGACTACTACCAGCAGCTCTATGCCATTAAAATGGACAACTTGGATGAAATGAACAAATTCATAGAAAAGTATAACTTTCCAAAAGTGAACCAGGAAGAAATAGAAGATCTTAACAGACCCATCACAAGCACAAAAGTCGAAACTGTAATCAGAAATCTTCCAGCAAACAAAAGCAAACGACCAGATGACTTCACACCTGAATCCTACCAAAAATTGAGAGAAGAGCTCACACCTATCTTACTCAAACTCTTCCAGAAAATTGGTGAAGAATGTAAACTTCCAAACTCATTCTATGAGACCACCATCACCCTAACTACAAAACCAGACAAAGATGCCACAAAAACAACAACAAACAAACAAAAACTACAGGCCAATATCACTGATGAACATAGATGAAAAATCCTTAACAAAATTCTAGCAAACAGAATCCAACAAGATATTAAAAAGACCATACATCATGACCTAGTGGGCTTTATCCCAGGAATGCAAGGGTTCTTTAATATCCACAAAGCAATCAAAATAATACACCACATTAACAAACTGAAAGATAAAAACCATATGATTATCTCAATAGACAGAGAAAAAGCCTTTGACAAAATTCAACATCCACTTATGATAAAAACTCTCCAGAAAGCAGGAATAGAACAAACATACCTCAACATAATAAAAGCCATATATGACAAACTCACAGCAAACATTATCCTCAATGATGAAAAATTGAAAGCATTTCTCCTAAAATCAGAAACAAGACAAGGGTGACCACTTTCACCACTACTATTCAACATAGTTTTGGAAGTGTTGACCACAGCAATCAGAGCAGAAAAAGAAATAAAAGGAATCCAGATAGGAAAAGAAGAAGTGAAACTCTCACTGTTTGCAGATGACATGATCCTCTACATAAAAAACCCTAAAGATTCTACCAGAAAATTACTAGAGCTAATCAATGAATATAGTAAAGTTGCAGGATATAAAATTAACACACAGAAATCCCTTGCATTTCTGTACACTAACAATGAGAAAACAGAAAGGGAAATTAAGGAAACAATACCACTCACCATTGCAACAAAAAGAATAAAATACTTAGGTGTATATCTACCTAAAGAAACAAAAGACCTAAACATAGAAAACTATAAAACACTAATGAAAGAAATCAAAGAGGACACAAATAGATGGAGAAATATACTGTGTGCATGGGTTGGAAGAATCAATATTTTGAAAATGAGTATACTACCCAAAGCAATCTATAGATTCAATGCAATCCCTATCAAGTTACCAACGGTATTCTTCACAGAACTAGAACAAATAATTTCACCATTTGTTTGTAAATCCAAAAACCTCAAATAGCCAAGGCAATCTTAAGAAGAATGGAACTGGAGGAATCAACCTGCCTCACTTCAGGTTCTATTACAAAGCCACAGTCATCAAGACAGTATGGTACTGGAACAAAGAGAAAAATATAGATCGATGGAACAGAATAGAAAGCCCAGAGATAAATCCACAAACCTATGGACACCTTATCTTCGACAAAGGAGGCAAGAATATACAATGGAATAAAGACAACCTCTTTAACAAGTGGTGCTGGGAAAACTGGTCAACCACCTGTAAAAGAATGAAACTAGAACACTTTCTAACACCATACACAAAAATAAACTCATAATGGATTAAAAATCTAAATGTAAGATCAGAAACTATAAAACTGTTAGAGGAGAACATAGGCAAAACTCTCTCCACCATAAATTACAGCAAGATCCTCTATGACCCACCTCCCAGAATATTGGAAATAAACGCAAAAATAAACAAATAGGACCTAATGAAACTTAAAAGCTTTTGCAAAACAAAGGAAACTATAAGCAAAGTGAAAAGACAGCTTTCAGAATGGGAGAAAATAATAGCAAATGAAGAAACAGACAAAGGATTAATCTCAAAAATATACAAGCAGCTCCTGCAGCTCAATTCCAGAAAAATAAATGACCCAATCAAAAAATGGGCCAAAGAACTAAACAGACATTTCTCCAAAGAAGACATACAGATGGCTAACAAACACATGAAAAGATGCTCAACATCACTCATTATCAGAGAAATGCAAATCAAAACCACAATGAGGTACCATTACACACCAGTCAGAATAGCTGCTATTCAAAAGTCTACAAACAATAAATGCTGAAGAGAGTGTGGAGAAAATGGAACCCTCTCACACTGTTGGTGGGAATGCAAACTAGTACAGCCACTGTGGAGAACAGTGTGGAGATTACTTAAAAAGCTGGAAATAGAACTGCCATATGACCCAGCAATCCCACTTCTGGGCATACACACCGAGGAAACCAGATCTGAAAGAGACACATGTACCCCAATGTTTATCACAGCACTGTTTATAATAGCCAGGACATGGAAGCAACCTACATGCCCATCAGCAGACGAATGGATAAGAAAGCTGTGGTACATCTACACAATGGAATATTACTCAGCCATTAAAAAGAATACACTTGAATCAGTTCTAATGATATGGATAAAACTGGAGCCCATTATATAGAGTGAAGTAAGCCAGAAAGATAAACACCAGTACAGTATACTAATGCATATATATGGAAATTAGAAAGATGGTAATGATAACCCTATATGCAAGACAGAAAAAGAGACACAGATGCATAGAACAGACTTTTGGACTCTATGGGAAAAGGCAAGGGTGGGATGATCTGAGAGAACAGCATCAAAACATGTATATTATCCAGTGTGAAACAGATCGCCAGTCCAGGTTGGATGCATGAGACAAGTGCACAGGGCTGGTGCACTGGGATGACCCAGAGGGATGGGATGAGAAGAGAGGTGGGAGGGGGTTCAGGATGGGGAACACATGTAAATCCATGGGTGATTTATGTCAATGTATGGCAAAAACCACTACAATATTGTAAAGTAATTAGCCTCCAACTAACAAAAATAAATGAAAAAAAAAAACATAATAATAAAGTCAACCTCATTGACAATTTAATGTTTAAAAAAAAAAATAAAACAACAAGACAGCTCTACACATGGACATCACCAGATGGTCAATTCCGAAATCAGTGATTATATTCTTTGCAATTGAATACGGAGAAGCTCTATACGGTCAGCAAAAACAAGACTGGGAGCTGACTGTGGCTCAGATTATGTGATCCTTATTCCAAAATTCATGTATGACCTAATCAAATCGCTTATGATTATACAGTAGACGTGAGGAATAGATTCAAGGGATTACATCTGATAGAGTGCCTGAAAAACTATGGATTGAGGTTCCTACATGGATTATGGTACAGGAGACAGTGATCAAAGTCACCACAAAGAAAAGAAATGGAAAAAGGCAAGTGGTTGTCTGAGAATGCCTTACAAGTTGCAGAGGAATGAATAGAAGTGGAAGGCAAAGGAAAAGGGGAAAGATATATCCAACTGGATGCAGAATTCCAAAGTAAAGCAAGGAGAGATAAGAAAACCTTCTTAAGTGAACAATGCAAAGAAATAGAGGGAAAGAATAGAATTGGAAAGACTAGAGATCTCTTGGTGATATCAAGGGAATATTTCATGCAAAGATAGGCACAATGAAGGAAACAAATTGCAAGGAGCTAACAGAAGGAGAAGAGATTAAGAAGAGGTGGCAAACATACAGAGAGGCACTATACAAGAAAGGTCTCAGTGACCCAGATAACCATGATGATGTGGTCACTCATCTAGAGCCAGACATCCTAGAGTGTGAAATCAAGTGGGTCTTAGGAAGTGTTTTATGAATAAAGCTAGTCAATGTGATGGAATTCCAGCTGAGATATTTCAAATCCTAAAAGATAATACTGTTAAAGTGTTGCACTCTATATGCCAGCAAATATGGAAAACTCAGCAGTGGCCACAGGACTGGAAAAATTCAGTTTTCATTCCAATGGCAAAAATGGGCAATGTCACAGAATGTTCAAAGTACCATACAATTGTGCTCATTTCACATGTTGGCAAGGTAATGCTCAAAATCCTTCAAACTATATTTCAGGAGTATGTGAACTGAGAGCTTCCAGATATACAAGTTGATTTAGAAAAGGTAGAGCAATCAGAGATCAAATTGCCAACACCCATTGGATCATAGAAAAAGCAAGGGAATTCCAGAATAAAAAAACAACATCTAATTCTTCTGTATGATTATGCTAAAGCCTTTGACTGTGTAGATCACTACAAACTGTGGAAAATTCCTAAAGAGATGGAAATATCAGATCACCTTATTTGTCTCCTGAGAGACCTGTATGAGGGTAAAGAAGCACCAGTTAGATCCTTCCATGGAAAAACTGGTTTGAATTTGGGAAAGAAGTATATCAAGACAGTATATTGTCACCCTGCTTATTTTAGTTATATGCAGAGTACATCATGTGAAAAGCTAAGGTGGATGAATCACAAGCTGGAATAAAGATTGCTGGGAGAAATATCAACAACCTCAGATATGCAGAAGATAACCACTATAATGCCAGAGAGAAAAGAAGTAAAGAGTCTCTTGATGAAGGTGAAAGAGAAAAGTGAAAAAAAGCTGGCTTAAAACTCCACATTCATAAAACTAAGATCATGGCATCTAGTCCCATCAGGTCATGGCAAATAGATGTGGAAAAAGTGGAAACAGTGACAGATTTTATTTTCTTGGGCTCCAAAATCACTGCATACAGTGACTGCACCCATGAAATAAAAAGATGCTTGCTCCTTGGAAGAAAAGCTATGAAAAACCCAGACAGCATATTGAAAAATACAGACATCACTTTGCCAACAAAGTTCTGTAAAGTCAAAGCTATGGTTTTTCCAGTAGTCATGTACGGATGTGAGAGCTGGATCACAAAGAAGGTTGAGAGGAGAGAACTGATGCTTTCAAAATGTAGTGCCTGAGAAGATTCTTGAGAGTCCACTGGGTAGTAAGGAAATCAAACCAGTTGTTCTTTTAGGAAATCAACATTGAATATTCATTGGAAGGCCTGATGCTGTAGCTGAAACTCCAATATTTTGGCCACCTGATGCGAAGAGCTGACTCATCAGAAAAGACCCTGATGCTGGGAATTGGGGACAGAAGGAAAGGGGGTGCCAGCGAATGAGATGGTTGGATGGCATCACTGACTCAATGGACATGTGTTTGAGCAAACTCTGGGAGACAGTGAAGTACAAGGAAGCCTGGTGTGCTGCAGTCTATGGGGTAACAAAGAGTCAGAAATGACTTAGTGACTGAACAGTGTTTCAACAACAGTGGCAAAACACTTGTGTTGTGAACACTATAAGCTGCTGCTGTTAAGTTGCTTCAGTCATGTCTGACTCTGTGTGACCCCATAGATGGCAGCCTCCGCCGTCCCTGGGCTTCTCCAGGCAAGAACACTGGAGTGGGTTGCCATGTCCTTCTCCAATGCATGAAAATGAAAAGTGAAAATGAAGTCACTCAGTCGTGTCCGACTCTTTGCAACCCCATGGACTGCAGCCTACCAGGCTCCTCCATCCATGGGATTTTCCAGGCAAGAGTACTGGAGTGGGTTGCCATTGCCTTTTCCAGGAACACTATAAGACAGTGATGAAAAACCTGAAGATGACACCAATAGATGAAAAGATACACCATACCCTTTGACTGAGAAAATCGATACTGTTAAAATGACTGTACTATCTAATGCAATCTACAGATTCAATGCAATTCTTATCAAATTACCAATGGCAATTTTAGCAGATTTAGTATAAAATTTTTTGAAATTGTATGGAAACACAAAAGAACCTGCATAGTCAAAGCAGTCTTGAGAAAGAAAAATGGAACCGGTGGTATCTGGAATCCCAATTTCAGGGTATACCAAAAAGTTAGTCATCAAAATAATATGGTGCTGGCACAAAACAGAACAATGAAACAGGATAGACAAGGCCAGAAATAAGGCCACACAACTATAACCAATTCATCTCTGATAAAGGTAGCAAGAATATCCTCTCTTCAATAAGTGGTGCTGAAAATACTGACATGGCATGTAAAATAATGAAACCAGAGTATTTTCTAACACTATACACAAAAATAAACTCAAAATGGATTAAGGACATAAATATAAGATCAAACAATATAAGCCACTTAGACAAAAACACAGGCAGAACACTCTTTGATATAAATTGCACGCATGCATGGAATCTAGAAAAGTAGTACTGACGAACCTATTTGCAGGGAAGGAATTGAGATGCAGACATAGAGAATGACTTGTGGGAATAGTGGGAGGAGAGGGTAGGCAAATTGAAAAAGTAGCACTGACATATATACATTATCATGTGTAAAATAGCTAGTGGGAAGCTGTTATAAAACACAGGGAGCATCAATATTGCATCAATATCTTTTGGGATCTTCCTCTAAGAGTAATGAAAACAAAAATAATAATAAACAAATATGCCTTGTCAAATGCTTTTGCACAGAAAAGGAAATCTTAAACAAAATGAAAAGTCAACCCCTAGGATGGGAGAAAATATTTGCAAATGAAGTACCTGACAAGAAATTAATTTCCAAAATATATGAAGAGCTCATGAAGCTCTTTGTTGCTTTTTTTAATTGGAAGATAAATGCTTTACAATGTTGCATTGATTTCTGCAGTATAACAACACGAATCAGCCATGATTATTTATACATCTCATCCCTTTTGAGCCTCTCTCCCACCTCCCATCCCACTCCTCTAGGTCTTCACAGAATGCCAGGTTGGGCTCCCTGTGTTTTATAACAGCTTCCCACTAGCTATTTTACACATGATAATGTATATATGTCAATGCTACTTTTTTCAATTTGCCTAACCTCTCCTCCCACTATTCCCACAAGTCATTCTCTATGTCTGCATCTCCATTCCTTCCCTGCAAATAGGTTCATCAGTACTATTTTTCTAGATTCCATGCATGCGTGCTCAGTCCCTTCAGTTGTCTCTAACTGTTTGCATCCCTATGGACTGTATCCCACCAGGCTCCTCTGTCTGTGAGGATTCTCCAGGCGAGAATACTGGAGTGTGTTGCCATGCCCTCCTCCAGGGGATCTTCTCAACCCAGGGACTGAAACCACATCTCTTATGTCTCCTGCATTGGCAGGCAGGTTCTTTACCACTAGCGCCACCTGGGAAGTCCCCTAGATTCCACATACATGTTATAACATATGATATTTTTATCTTTCCGACATGTCACTCTATCTAATGGGCTCTAGGTTCACTCACCTCATTGTAACTGACTCAAATCATTCCCTTTTATGACTGAGTAATGTTCCATTATATATATGTACACAACTTCTTTATCCATTCATCTGTGGATGGAAATTTAGATTGCATCCATGTCCTGGCTACTGTAAATAGTGCTGCAATGAATACTGGAGTACATGGGTCTTTTCAGTTGTGGTTTTCTTAAGGCATCTATGCTCAGTAGTAGGATTGTTAGGTCATAGGTTAGTTTTATTTTTACTTTTTTAAGGAATCTCCATACTGTTCTCCATATTGCCTATATCAGTTTGATTCCCACCAACAGTGCAGGAGGATTCCATTTTCTTCACATCCTCTCCAGTATTTATTGTCTGTAGATTTTTTGCTGTTGTTGTTGTTGATGGCCATTCTGACTGGTGTGAGGTGATACCTCATTGTACGTTTGATTTGCATTTCTCTAATAATGAGTGACGGTGAGCATCTTTTCATGTGCTTATTGGCCATCTGTTCATGTGGCTCTATGTTACAAAAACAAACAATCTAATAAAAAATGGTTGGAAGATCTCAATAGACATTACTTTGAAGAAGACAGATAGATGGTAAAAAACACATCAAAAAAAAAGCTCAACATCACTAATTATTAGAGAAATGCAAATCAAAACTACAAAGAAGAGGGAGGTGAGGCTCAATAGGGAGGGGGGATACACCACATATAAAATTATGACAGATTCATGTTGATGTATGGTAGAGAGCACCATAATAATGTAAAGCAACTATCTTCCAAAAGGAAAAAAAAATGACAATTAGGCATTCACTTCACACCAGCCAGAATAGCTCTCTACAAAAAGACTACAAACAATAAAAATGCTGGAGAAGGTCTGGAGAAAAGGGAACCCTCTTACACTGTTGGTGGGAATGTCAATTGGTACAGCCACTGTGGAGAACAGCATAGAGGTTCTCAAAAAATTAAAAATAGGGGCCTCTGTTTCAAGATTGTAGAGTAGAAGGATGTGCACTCATGTCCTCCTGCAAGAGCACCAAAATCACAGCAAGCTGTTGAACAACCACTGACAGGAGGATGCGGAGACCCACCAAAAAAAAAAAAAAGAAAAGATACCCCACATCCAAAGACAAAGAAGAAGCTGCAGTGAGACATTAAGAGGTGCACAATCACAATAAAATCAAATCCCATACTCACTGGGTGGGTGACCCACAAGCTGGAGAATGATAATACCAAAGAAGTTCCCCCGTTGTTGTGAAGAATCTGAACTCCACAGCAGGCTTCTCAGCCTGGAGATCCAACAAAGGGTCTGGGAATCCCCAGGGAATCTGACCTTGAAGGCCAGTGGGATTTGATTACAGGACTTACACAGGACTGGGGGAAACAGAGACTCCTGTCTTGGAGGGCACAAACAAAATCTTATACACACCAAGACCCAGAGGAACGGAGCAGTGACCCCACAGGAGACTGAACCAAAACTACTAGCTACTGCTGGAGGGCCTCCTGTGGAGGCATGGGTCAGTAAGGGCTCACTACAGAGATATGGGCACTGACAGCAGCAGCCTGGGAAGGTTTCCCTTGGAGTGAGCCCTTTTGGTATAAGCCCTCTTGGAGGTTGCTGTCAACCCTACCATAGAGCCTGACACAGGGCTGTGTTGCCTCAGGACAAACAACTACCAGGGAGGGAGCACAACCCCACCCATTGATAGATAAATGGTTTCAAGCTTTACTGAGAAAGTCCCTACCCATCAGAGCAAGACCTAGTTTTTCCCACCACCAGTCCTTCCCATCAGGTAGCTTACACAAGCCTCTTAGCCTCTTCCGTCAGAGGACAGACATAAGAAACAAAAAGAAACAGTCCTACAGAGGTTAAAATGAAAACCACATTACTCAAATTTAGTCATGGAAGATGGTGGAGGAATAGGACGGGAAGACCATTGAATTTGTTCTCCCCTACAAATTCATCAAAAGAACATTTGATGCTGAGCAAATTCCACAAAACAACTTCTGAATGCTGGCAGAGGACATCAGACACCCAGAAAGGCAGTCCATTGTCTTTGTAAGGAGGTAGAACAAAATATAAAAGATAAAAAAAGAGACAAAAGAGGTAGGGATGGAGATCCATCCCAGGAAGGGAACCTTAAAAGAGGACAAGTTTTCAAACACCAGGAAACACTCTCACTGGTGGTTCTGTGGGGAATCTTGGAATCTCAGAAGGCAACATAACTGGGAGGAAAAATAAATAAATAATTAAAGTCCACAGATTATGTGCCTAATGGCAACTCTCAGCACTCACAGCCCTCACCAGCAAGTGGGGGCTGAACAGGGATGTGCGGACTGCATTGCTTAGGGAAAGGACTGGTCCCAAATGCCCTGAGGTCAATCTGAGGGAACTAACTTGAGATAGCCATCCAAACTGTGGGATAGCCAGAGAGAGAGAAAAGAGAGAGAGAGAGAGAGAGAGAGAGAGAGAGAACCATCCCATGAAAAGCCCTAACCTGAGGCACTGCCAGGCCTTCTCACAGAACTAAGGACCAGAGGAGAGCTAGCAGGCTGCAGATCGGCCCATTCCCTGCCAGAGACAAGCATGTGGGGGGCAGCCAGAGCTGGAAAGGGGCAATCGTGACCCTGAGAGGCATCCTCTACCAAACTGTAAGCAGACTCCATTGCTAAGCAAGAGTTCTTGGGATTCTGGATGGTTGACATCTGCTGGGAGGGTCACAGCCAGAGATCATCTCCCCAGAAGAGACACACAGCACACCTGAGAAGGTGTGCGATTGTACACCCAGAAAACCAAGTGGCTGGGATGGGGGAGGTGATAAGATGCACCGCCCAACTTGGGGTGACTGCGCTCACCAAGCACCTGGTCACCTGAGCTGATCGGACCTGGGAAGGGCACAAAACACAGGCCCAACCGAGTCAGCGCCTTTGTGGAATACTCGAGAACCTGAACTTGAGTGGCTTAGACCTGGAAAGTGCACGCAACCCAGGGCCCACCTTAGACAGTTCCTGGCAGGGCAACCTAGAGCCTGAGAAGTGTAGACCATGCCAAGAGCGGGGGCAAACCCAGTGCACCTGAAATACTGCGAGCACTCCCCACACAGGCCAGTGACATTTGTTTGCAGTGTTCCTCCCTCCCCACAGTACACTGAACAAGTGAGCCTATATAAGTGACCAATTTCGCCCCATTGTGTCAGGGTGGAAATTAAACACTGAAGAGACCAGCAAACAGAAGAAGGTAAAATAAACAGAGGGAAACTCTTTGGAAGTGATAGGTGCAACAGATTAAAACCCTGTAGTTAGCACGGACTACATAGGAAGGAGCCTATAGATCTTGAGAAGTATAAGCCAGATCAAGGAACTATCTGAAACTGAACTGACCCCACACTGTTCAAAACAGCTCCAGAGAAATTCCTAGATATATTTTTACTATTATCATTTTTTTAATTTTTAAAAATATTTTTATTTTAAGTCCTCTATCGCTCCTTTAATTTTTATTTTTATAACCTATTACATTGCAAAAAACCCCCTATTTTTAAAGCAAAGTGCATATATATATATATATATATATATATACATATTACAATTTTTATGACTTTCTTTTTTTTAACATTGTATTTTTGAGAGTCAAAACTCTACTCCAGATTTTTAATCTTTGCTTTTTGGTATTTGTTATCAACTTTGTACCTTTAAGAACCCAGTCTTCAGTACCCATTTTTACTTGGGAGTGTGATTACTGGCTTGATTGCTCTCCCCCTTTTGAATCTCCTTTTTCTCCACCAGGTCACCTCTATCTCCTCCCTCACCCTTCTATTCTCTATCCAACTCTGTGAATCTCTTTGTGTGTTCTGGGCTGAGGAGAACACTTAGGGAACAGATTACTGGCTGGATCTGTCTCTCTCCTTTTGATTCCCCTTCTTCTCCTGGTCACCTCTATGTCCCTCCTCCCTCTTCTCTTCTCCATGTAACTCTGTGAATCTCTTTGGGTGTCCCACACTGTGGAAACACTTTTCATCATTAACGTAGATGTTTTAACATTGGTGCTGTATAGATGGAGGAGTCTTGAGGCTACTGTAAGAATAAGATTGAAATCCAAAGGCAGGAGGCTTAAGTTCAAAACCCGGGAACACCAGAGAACTCCTGACTTCAGGGAACATTAATCGATAAGAGCTCATCCAAAAGCCTCCATACGTACACTGAAACCAAGCACCAACCAAGAGCCAACAAGTTCCAGAGCAAGATATATCACGTAAATTCTCCAGCAACACAGGAACATAGCCCTGAACTTCAATATACAGGTTACCCAAAGTCACACCAAACCCACTGACATCTCAAAACTCACTACTAGACACTTCATTGCACTCCAGAGAGAAGAAATACAGCTCCACCCACCAGAACACCAACACAAACTTCCCTGACTGGGAAACCTTCACTAACAACCCATTCAAACCCAACCACAGTGAGTAACCTCCACAATAAAGGGGAACCACGAACTACCAGGATATGGAAAGGCCACCCCAAACACAGAAATCTAAATTAAGATGAAAAGGCAGAGAAATACGCTGCAGGTAAAGGAACAGGATAAATGTCCATCAAACCAAACAAAAGAGGAAGAGGTAGGGAATCTACCTGAAAAAGAATTCAGAATAATGATAGTGAAAATGATCCAAAATCTTGAAAACAAAATGGAATTACAGATAAATTGTCTCCTTCTCTCTGGAGACAAGGATTGAGAAGACACAAGAAATGTTTAAAAAGGACCTAGAAGAAATAAAAAAGAACCAATATATAATGAATAATGCAATAACTGAGGCAAAAAACACTCTGAAGGGAACCAACAGTAGAATAATGGAGGCAGAAGAAAGGATAAGTGAGGTAGAAGATAGAACGGTAAAAATAAATGAAGCAGATGGAAAAAAAGAAAAAAAAAAAGAATTAAAAGAAATGAGGACAACCTCAGAGACCTCTGGGACAATGTGAAACGCCCCAACATTCGAATTATAGGAGTCCCAGAAGAAGAAGACAAAGAGAAAGGTAATGAGAAAATACTTGAGGAGATAATAGTTGAAAAATTCCCTAAAATGGGTGAGGAAATAGTCACCCAAGTCCAAGAAACCCAGAGAGTTCCAAACAGGATAAACCCAAGGCAAAACACCCCAAGACACATATTAATCAAATTAACAAAGATCAAACACAAAGAACAAATATTAAAAGCAGCAAGGGAAAAGCAACAAATAACACACAAGTGGATTCCCATAAGGATAACAGCTGATCTATCAATAGAAACTCTTCAGGCCAGAAGGGAATGGCAGGACATACTTAACGTGATGAAAGAGAATAATCTACAATTCAGATTACTGTACCCAGTAAGGATCTTATTCAAATATGAAGGAGAAATCAAAAGCTTTATAGACAAACAAAAGCTGAGAGAATTCAGCATCACCAAACCAGCTCTTCAATAAATGCTAAAGGATCTTCTCTAGACAGGAAACACAGAAAGGGTGTATAAACTTGAATCCGAAACAACAAAGTAAATGGAAACGGGATTATACTTAAATGTAAAAGGGCTGAATGCCCCAACCAAAAGACAAAGACTGGCTGAATGGATACAAAAACAAGACCCCTATAAATGCTGTCTACAAGAGATCCACCTCAAAATGAGGGACACATACAGACCGAAAGTCAAAGGATGGAAAAGGATATCCCACACAGAGACCAAAATAAAGGATTAGTAGCCATACTCATATCAGATAAAATAGACTTTAAAATAAAGGCTGTGAAAAGAGACAAAGAAGGACACTACATAATGATCAAAGGATCAATCCAAGAAGAAGATATAACAATTATAAATCTATATGCACCCAACATAGGAGCACTGCAATATATAAGGCAAATGCTAACAAGTATGAAAGGGGAAATTAACAGTAACACAGAAATAGTGGGAGACTTTAATACCCCACTCACACCTATGGACAGATCAACTAAACAGAAAATCAACAAGGAAACACAAACTTTAAATGATACAATAGACCAGTTAGACCTAATTGATATCTATAGGACATTTCACCCCAAAAACAATGAATTTCACCAATTTTTCAAGTGCACATGGAACCTTCTCAAGGATAGATCACATCCTGGACCATAAATCTAACTTTGGTAAATTTAAAAAAAAAAAACTGAAATCATTCCAAGCAGAAGAAATAAAAAAAAGAAATCAAAATATGCATAGAAATGAATGAAAATGAGAATACAACAGCCCAAAACCTATGGGACACTGTAAAAACAGTACTAAGGGGAAGGTTCATAGCATACAGGCTTATCTCAAGAAACAAGAAAAAAGTCAAATAAATAACCTTACTCTACACCTAAAGCAACTAGAGAAGGAAGAAATGAAGAACTCCAGGGTTAGTAGAAGGAAAGAAATCTTAAAACTTAGGGCAGAAATAAATGCAAAAGAAACAAAAGAGACCATAGCAAAAATCAACAACCTGAAACTGGTTCTTTGAGCAGATAAATAAAATAGGCAAACTATTAGCCAGACTCATCAACAAACAAAGAGAGATGAATTAAATCAACAAAATTAGAAGTGAAAATGGAGAAATCACAGCAGACAACACAGAAATACAAAGGATCATAAAAGACTATTATCAGCAACTACATGCCAATGAAACAGACAACTGGGAAGAAATGGACAAATTCTTAGAAAAGCATAATCTTCCAAAACTGAAACAGGAAGAAACAGAAAAATCTTAATAGACTGATCACAAGCATAGAAATTGAAACTGTAATAAAAAAATCTTTCTACAAACAAAAGCCCAGGACCAGATGGCTTCACAGCTGAATTCTACCAAAAATCGAGACGAGAGAAAAGCTAACACCTATCCCACTCAAACTCTTCCAGAAAATTGCATAGGAAGGTAAACTTCCAAACTCATTCTATGAGTCTACCATCACCCTAATACCAAAACTAGAAAATGATGCCACAAAAAAGAAAACTGCAGGCCAATATCACTGATGAACATAGATGAAAAAATCCTTAACCAAAGTCAAGCAAACAGAATCCAACAGCATATGAAAAAGATCATACATCATGACTAAGTGCACTTTACCCCAGGGATGCAGGTATTCTTCAACATTCAGAAATCAATTGGTTGATACACCACACTAATAAACTGAAAGATAAAATCCATATGAGTAGCTTAATAGATGCAGAGAAAGTGTTTGACAAAATTCAACATCCACTTATGATAAAAACCCTCCAGAAAGCAGGCATAGAAGGAACATACCTCAACATGACAAAAACCATATATGTTAAACCCACAGCAAACTTTATCCTCAATGGTGAAAAATTGAAAGCATTTCCCTTAAAGTCAGGAACAAGACAAGGGTGCCCACTCTCACCAGTACTATTCAACATAGTTTTGGAAGTCTTAGCCACAACAATCAGAGATGAAAAAGAAATAAAAGGAATCCAGATTGGAAAAGAAGAAATAAAACTCTCACTGTTTGCAGATGACATGATCCTCTACCTAGAAAACCCTAAAAACTCCACCAGAAGATTACTAGAGCTAATCAATGAATATATTAAAGTTGCAGGATATAAAATTCACACACAGAAATTCCTTGCATTCCTATATACTAACAATGAGAAAACAGAAAGAGAAATTAAGGAAACAATACCATTCACCACTGCAACGAAAAGAATAAAATACTTAGGAATAAATCTACCTAAAGAAACAAAAGACCTATATATAGAAAACTATAAAAAACTGATGAAATAAATCAAAGATGACACAAATAGATGGAGAAATATACCATGTTTATGGATCAGAAGTATCAATACAGTGAAAATGAGTATACTGCCCAAAGCAATCTATAGATTCAATGCAATCCCTAACAAGCTACCAACAGTGTTTTTCAGAGAAGTAGAACAAATAATTTCATAATTTGTATGGAAATACAAAAAACCTCGAATAGCCAAAGCAATTTTGAGAAAGAAGAATAGAACTGGAGGAATCAACCTGCCTGATTTCAGACTATACTACAAAGCTGCTGTCATCAAGACAGTATGGTACTGGCATAAAGACAGAAATATAGATCAATGGAACAGAATAGAAAGCCCAGAGGTAAATCCACACACCTATGGACACCTTATCTTTGACAAGGAGGTAAGAATATACAATAGAGAAAAGACAATCTCTTTAACAAGTGGTGCTGTAAAAACTGGTTAACCCCTTGTAAAAGAATAAAAGTAGAACACTTTCTAACACCATATACAAAAATAAACTAGAAATGGATTAAAGATCTAAACTTAAGACTAGAAACTATAAAACTCCTAGAGGAAAACATAGGCAAAACACTCTCTGACATAAATCATAGCAGGATCCTCTATGACCCACCTCCCAGATTAGTGGAAATAAAAGCAAAAATAAACAAATGGGATTTAGTTAAACTTAAAAGCTTTTGTACAGTGAAGGAAAGTTTAACCAAGGTGAAAAGACAGACTTTAGAATGGGAGAAAATTTTAGCAAATGAAGCAACTGACAAAGAATTAATCTCAAAAATATACAACCAGCTCCTGCAGATCAATTCCAGAAAAATAAACGACCCAATCAAAAAGTGGACCAAAGAACTAAAAGACATTTCTCCTAAAAAGACATACAGATGGCTAACAAACACATGAAAAGATTCTCAATATCACTATCAGAGAAATTCAAATAAAAACTACAATGAGGTATCATCTCACGCCAGTCAGAATGGCTGCTATCCAAAAGTCTATAAACAATAAATGCTGGAGAGGGTGCAGAGAAAAAGGAACCCTCTTACACTGCTGGTGGGAATGCAGACTCGTGCAGCCACTATGGAGAACCATGTGGAGATTCCTTAAAATACTGGAAATAGAACTGCCATATTACCCAGCAATCCTACTGCTGGGCACACACTTTGAGGAAACCAGAATTGAAAGAGACATGTGTACCCCAATGTTCATCGTGGCACTGTTTACAAGAGCCTGGACATGGAAGCAACATTGATGCCCATTGGGGGACGAATGGATATGAAAGCTGTGGTATGTATATACTACGGAATATTACTCAGGTATTAAAAAGAATGCATTTGAATCAGTTCTAATGAGGTGGATGAAACTGGAGCCTATTATACAGAGTGAAGTAAGTCAGAAAGAAAAATACCAATATGGTATTTTAAAGCATATATATGGAATTTAGAAAGATGGTAATGATGACCCTATATGCGAGACAGCAAAAGAGGCACAGATATAAAGAACAGACTTTTGGACTCTGTGGGAGAAGGCGAGGGTGGGATGATTTGAGAATAGCATTGAAACATGTATCTTACCACATGTGAAGTAGATTGTCAGTTCAGGTTTGATGCATGAGGCAGGGTCCTCAGGGCTGGTGCACTGGAATGACTCTGAGGGATGGAATTGGGAGGGACGTGGGAGCAGGTTTAGGATGAGGAACATATGTACACCCATGGCTGATTCATGTCAATGTATGGGAAAAACCACTACAATATTGTAAAGTAAATAGTCTCCAATTAAAATAAACAAATTAATCTAGACACACACACACACACACACACACACACACACACAAAATGAGGTACCATTTCACTCCAGTCAGAATGGCTGCTATCATAAAGTCTATAAACAATAAATGCTGGAGAGGGTGTGAAGAAAAGAGAACCCTCGTACACTGTTGGTGGGAATGCAAACTCGTACAGCCACTATGGAGAACAGTGTGGAGATTCCTTAAGAAACTGGAAATAGAACTGCAATACAACCCAGCAATCCCACTGCTGGGCATACACACCGAGGAAACCAGAATTAAAAGAGACACAAGTACCCCAATGTTCATCACAGCACTGTTTACAATGCTAGTGGAAGTAACCTAGATGTCCATTGGCAGACGAATGGATAAGAAAGCTATGGTACATATACACAATGGAATGGTACTCAGGTATTAAAAAGAATGCATTTGAATCAGTTCTAATGAGGTGGATGGAACTAGAGCCTATTATACAGAGTGAAGTAAGTCAGAAAGAAAAACACCAATATAGTATATTAATGCATATATGTGGAATTTAGAAAGATGGTAATGATGACCCTATATGCGAGACAGCAAGAGTCACAGATGTAAAGAACAGACTTTGGACTCTGTGGGAGAAGGTGAGGGTGGGATGATCTAGGAGAATAGCATTGGAACGTATATATTACCATATGTGAAATAGATCATCAGTCCAGGTTTGATGCATGAGACAGGGTCCTCAGGGCCAGTGGACTGGAATGACCCTGAGGGATGGGATGGGGAAGTTCAGCATGGGAAACACACGTAAACCCATGTCTGATTTTTATCAATGTATGGCAAAAACCACTACAATATTGTAATTAGCCTCCAATTGAAATAAATACATAAATTAAAAATAAATAAATAAAATGAAAATAACGGGACCCTATGATGATCTTTTACTTTTACCTAGTTTGTTCCACTTTTTCTATTTCATATTTAGTTCCCCCATTTAAGTTAGCTTATATTTTCCAATTTCTCCATCTCTTCTTTTTCTTTTAATGTTCTTTCTGAAGACTTTATCAAGCATAGTAGAAAAGCTTTTGTATACATATGTATAACTAATATGTATAATATATATTTTAGAAAACAGACATTTTTGTCTACTAAAAAATTATAACATTTTGATTCTATTCTTTTGGCTTAGTATGAATATTTTTCTAATTTTATATATATATATGTATATATATATATACACACACACATACATACATACATACATATATGCAACAAGCAATGAAGGTTTACTGGATAACATAGGGAACTATAGTCAAAATCCTGTAATAACCTATAATGGAAAATAATTTCAAAATTAATATGTGTATATGTATAACTGAATCACCTGGCCATGCACCTGAAACATTATAAGTCAACTATACCTCAATAAAATATATATATATGTTAAGAAAAAAATTAAAACTAGAACTACTATATGATCCAGTATCCCACTCCTCTGCATATATTTGGAGAAAATCATAATTCGAAAAGATACACGCATCCCAGTGTTCACTGTTCAGTTCAGTTCAGTCGCTCAATTGTGTCCGACTCTTTGCGACCCCATGAATCGCAGCACACCAGGCCTCCGTGTCTATCACCAACTCCCGGAGTTTACTCAAACTCATGCCCATT
The DNA here is from genome assembly GCF_963930625.1 of Muntiacus reevesi. Taxonomy (NCBI): domain Eukaryota; kingdom Metazoa; phylum Chordata; class Mammalia; order Artiodactyla; family Cervidae; genus Muntiacus; species Muntiacus reevesi. The sequence continues at coordinate 45,953,283 of NC_089271.1, forward strand.
GAGTCGGTGATGCCATCCAGCCATCTCATCTTCTGTCATCCCCTTCTCCTCCTGCCCCTAATCCCTCCTAGCATCAGCATCAGTGTTCACTGTAGCACTTAGCAAATACACAGAAGCAGCCTAAATGTCTACTGACAGATGATTGGATAAAGAAGATGTGGTACATATATACAATGGAATATTACTCTGTTATTTAAAATAATGAAATAATGCCATTTACAGCAACGTGCATGTACTTAGAAATTATCCTACTAAGTGATGTATGTCAGACAAGACAAATATTACATGATATTTCTTATTTGTGTAATCTAAAAATGATAGAAATTAATTTACTTATAAAACAGAAAGAGAATCACAGACTTAGTAAACAAACTTATGGTTATCAAATGTGGGGGACTGATAAATAAGGAAGCTGGAATTAACACGTAGTCACTACTACAGAAAATCAACAAGGAGCTACTATATATAGCACATACTCAATAATCTGTAATAATCTATGTGGGAAAAGAATCTGAGAAATAGATATATGAATATATACAACTAAATCACATTGCTCTACACTCAAAACTAATGCAAAAACAGAAAAAGAGACACAGATGTACAGAACAGACTTTTGGACTCTGTGGGAGAAGGCGAGGGTGGAATGTTTCAAGAGAATGGCATCGAAACATGTATATTATCTATAGTGAAGCAGATCACCAGCCCAGGTTGGATGCATGAGACAAGTGCTCGGGCCTGGTGCACTGGGAAGACCCAGAGGGATTGGGTAGAGAGGGAGGTGGGAGGGGGGAATCGGGATGGGGAATACATGTAAATCCATGGCTGATTCATGTCAATGTATGACAAGACCCACTGCGGTACTGTAAAGTGATTAGCCTCCAACTAATAAAAATAAATGAAAAAAAAAATAAAATTTATGAATTGTTAAAAAAAAAACTAATGCAATGCTGTAAATCAGTTACACTCCAGAATAAAGTAAAAAATAATAATAATAGTTTTACCTAAAGTCTTTTCTGACTTCACATGTACTACTAGATAAACAACTCATCATACCCCAAGAAAAACCACAGTAACACTGTATCACAAAAAGAAAATGATAATTCACCAGAAATCAAACTTAAAAGTCATGGAATAGTTAAGATTGGCAGTGATAGCAGAATAGAAAGACCTTAAGCTAATCTCCTCTCACAGCAACACCAAAATCACAACTATGTATAGAAAAAAAAAAATCACTGATGAAAAAACCTGGTACCTACCAGAAAAATTTCTACAATGAAAGATATGAAGAAGGAATCAAAACCATGTTGGTAGGAGTAACTGTTCTCAGTACAGGCAAGTCTCAGTATAGTCAAATATCCCTGTGTTGATGGTCCACAAACAGAATAATTACAGTTGTAGAGGCTTTCCTAAATTAGTGAGATGTCTGAGCCTGACATTGGGCTCTCAAGCATGGGGGTCCTGTATCTGTAAGACAAGGGCCCAGAGCAATTGACTTTGACAGTCAGTGGGGCTTACTCTCAAGAGTGTCAGAGGGTTGGTAAACAGAGACTTGGAGAGTGTCCCAGACACTGAGCAAACTTCAGCTCACCTGAGGGAAACAGGCACTGGAAGATGCCATCATTGGCAGTTTGTTTTACTAGGTGGACAATAGTGGTGGCAGGTGCCAATGTTGAATTTTCCCTGTATCTTATGAGCCCCAGGATCTAGCCCCATTTTGGCCCAAGGGACTATAGGTTGCAGTACCGGAATACCTTGAATCAAGCAACTAACTATGTAAGGACACAGCCCCACCCACCAGCAGACAAGCATCCTTAAGACCCTTTGGGTCCCCAAGTGTCTCTGGAAATGGCCATTCCTACCAGAAGGCCTAGGACTCAGCTCCATTCACCAGTTGGCAGAAACTAGCCCCAGAATCCCAAAATCTTCCAGAATTCTCTGAAGGACAAGGCCTTCCATGGAGTCTACTGTAGTTTGGACCAGCTGCACCTGCTGGGGGCAGACACTAAACACAAGAAAACCACAGTCCTGCAATTTGTGCACCCAACCTGCCCACCAGCAAGCCAGACTCCATGTTATGATGAGCTGGGTCCTGGAAATGCAACACCAGTGAACCTGCTCTAGCCTTGGGATCAGCATAGCCCCCAGCAGACAGACACTAGTCATGAGAAAATAGCAGCTATGCATCTGGTCGACGTAGCCTACCCATTAGCAGGCTAGATTCTGCACTAGAATCAGCTGGGCCTTGGCCACACCAACCAGCAGGTCAATAGAAACTTTAGGATACTTCAGAATGTACAGTGAACTGTGTCATGAACAGGCCCCCAAGCACCAGTGATCCAACACCAGCTCTGGGATACCTAGGACTTATAACCAGTCTCTAGGCCACAACATTGCATGCAAGTGGACCAGCAATAGACCCAAGACCTGGCTTCACTCACCAGCAAGCAGGCAAAAGCCCTGCGTTCTCCTGAACTTTACTCTATCTACCAGTGACTAAGCACTTGCACCAGAGAACCCCAGCTTTCCACAGTCAATCTTGTGACCACAGTCAATCAAGTCCTATCAACCAGCAGCTAGCAACCTCATTATAAGGTAAGATGTAGCAACCAACCAGCCTGGGGGCCAATCAAATTTATCAGACTGCCTGTATAATCAGCATAACACAAAAGACAGACCCACAAAGCCCAACATAGCAGGAAGCCTTAGAGCATATATCTTGGTTTATGAGCAAGGAGTTTGCTGCAGGATGTATTAGGACATTTCCGTAAAGGGCCACTTCTTTTTTTATTATCAATATAAATATTATTTTAAAAATTTATTCATTTTTAATTGGGGGATAATTGCTTTACGATGATGTCTTGGTTTCTACCATACATCAACATGAATCAGACAGGTATACATGTCCCCCACACTCTTGAACCTCCTCTCATCTCCCACCCCATCCCATCCCTCTAGATTGTCACAGAGCACTGTGTTGTGCTCCCTGTGTCATACAGCAAATTCCCACCAATTATCTATTTTACATATGGTAATGTATATGAGTTTCAATGCTACTCTCTCAAATCATCTCACCCTCCCCTTCCCCCACAGTGTCCACAAGTCTGTTCTCTATGTCTGTGGCGCTACTGCTGCCCTATGGATAGGCTCATCTCTATTGCTGAACCTACAGATAGGTTCGTCAGTATCACTTTTCTAGATTCTATAAATGTGTTAATATACGATATTTGTTTTTCTATTTCAGACTTATTTAAGGCCACTACTTTAAGGCTTGGAACATAATCAACCTACTAGATACATGAAAATAAAACCAGAAACTTAGGAAAAATGAGGTAAGAGAGGAACATGTTCCAAACAAAGGAACAAAATAAAACACTAGAAGAACAAAGTAAAGTGGAAATAGGCAATTTACCTGACAAAGAGTAAAGGATAGTGATCTAAAAGATGATCAAAGTACTCGGGAGATGAATGGATGCACAAAGTAGGAAGTTAGAAGTTTTAACAAAGAGTATGAAAATATAAACAACAACTGGAAATAAGAAATAGAATAACTGAAATGAAAGTACAATAGAAGAAATCAATAGAGGACTAAAAGAGGGAGAGGAACAGATCAGTGAGCTGCATGATAGAGTAGTGAAAATTAGTTTTCCTGAATAGAAAAAGGAAAAAAAAAATGAAATAAAATAAGGACAGTTTAGAGATCTCTGGGACAATATCAAATGCACTAATATTCACATTTCAGGGTTCTCAGAAGGAGAAGAGAGATAAAGGAGATGAGAACATATCTAAAGACATAATAGCTAAAAATTTCCCTCACCTGAGAAATGAAAGAAATATCAAGATACAGGAAGCACAGAATCCCATATAAGTTTAACCCAAAGAGAAACCTACTGATACACTGTAATTTAAGTGGCAAAGGTTAGTAATTATATATATATATATATATATACATGCACTAAGTTGCTCAGTTGTGTCTGACTCTTTGTGACCCAATGGACTGCAGCCCACCAGGCTCTTCTGTCCATGGGATTCTCTAAGCAAGAATATTGCAGTGGGCAGTCATCATTACCTTCCCTGGGGGATCTTCCTGACCCAGTAATTGAACCCAGGTTTCCTGCACTGCAGAGAGATTCTTTACCATCTGAGCCAACAGGGAATCCACACACACACACACACACACACACACACACACATGTATCAGACAAATAAAATTTAAAATAAAGTATATATATATATATATATATATAATATATACACACATATATATGTATCAGACAAATAAGACTTTAAAATAAAGACTGTTACAAAAGAAAAGAACATTATATAATAACCAAGAGACCAAATTTATATCAATTGTAAATATCTATGTACTCAACATAAAAGCATCTAAATACCTAAAGAAAATATTAAGATATACAGGGAGAAATTAGCAGTAACACAATAATAGCAGATCTCTTCAAGAAAATTAGAGATACCAAGGGAACATTTCATGCAGAGATGGGCATGATAAAGGACGGAAATGTTATGCATCTAGCAGAAGCAGAAGAAGAGGTGGCAAGAATACACAGAAAAACTATACAAAAAAGATCTTCATGACACAGATAACCATGATGGTATGATCACTCACCTAGAGCCAGACATCCTGGAATGGGAAGTCAAGTGGGCCTTAGGAAGCATCACTATGAACAAAGCTAGTGGAGGTGATGGAATTCCAGTTGAGCTATTTCAAATCTGAAAATATGATACTGGGAAAGTGCTGCACTCAATATGCCAGCAAATTTGAAAAACTCAGCAGTGGCCACAGGAATGGAAAAGGTCAGTTTTCATTCCAATCCCAAAGAAAGGCAATGTCAAAGAATGTTCAAACTACCACATAATTGCACTCATCTCACATGCTAGTAAGGTAATACTCAAAATTCTCCAAGCCAGGCTTCAACAGTATGTGAACCATGAACTTCCACGTGTTCAAGCTGAATTTAGAAAAGGCAGAGAAACCAGAGATCAAATTTCCAACCTTTGTTGAATCATCAAAAAAGGAAGAGAGCTCCAGAGAAACATCTACTACTGCTTTATTGACTACACCAAAGACTGTGACTGTGTGGATCACAACAAACTGTGGAAAATTCTTAAAGAGACGGTTACACCAAACTACCTTACATGACTCCTGAGAAATTTGTATGCTGGTCAAGAAGCAACAGTTAGAACTGGACATGGACCAACAGACCGGTTCCAAAGTGGGAAAGAAGTACATCAAGGTCATATATTGTCATCCTGCTTATTTAAATTATATGCAGAGTACATCATGCAAAATGCCAGGCTGGATAAAGCACAAGCTGGAATTAAGATGGCCAGTAGAATGATCAATAACTTCAGATACGCAAATGACACCACCCTTACGGTAGAAAGTGAAGAACAACTAAAGAGCCTCTTGAAAGTGAAAGAGGAGAGTGAAAAAGTTGGCTTAACATTCAACATTCAGAAAACTAAGATCATGGCATCCAGTCCCATCACTTCATGGCAAATAGATGAAGAAACAATGGAAACAGTAAGAGACTTTTTTCTGAGCACCAAAATCACTGCAGATGGTGACTGCAGCCATGAACTTAAAAGATGCTTGCTCCTTGGGAAAAATCCTATGACCAACCCAGACATCATATTAAAAAGCAGAGACATTACTTTGCCAACAATGGTCCATCTGGTCAAAACTACGGTTTTTCCGCTTGTCATGTATGAATGTGAGAGTTGGACTATAAAGAAAGCTGAGCTCCGAAGAATTGATGCTTTTGAACTGTGGTGTTGGAAAAGACTCAAGAGTCCATTGGACCGCAAAGAGATACAACCAGTCAATTCTAAAGGAAATCAGTGCTGAATATTCATTGCAAGGACTGATGCTGAAGCTGAAACTCCAATACTTTGGCCACCTGGTGTGAAGAACTGTCTCATTGGAAAATACCTTGACGGTGGGAAAGATTGAAGGTGGGAGGAGAAGGGGACAACAGAGGATGAGATGGTTGGATGGCATCACCAACTCAGTGGACATGAGTTTGAGTAAGCTCCAGGGTTGGTGATGGACAGGGAGGCCTGACGTGCTACAGCCCATGGGAACTCAAGGAGTCGGACATGATTCAGTTACTGAACTGAACTGAACTGAACTGATAATACCTCTCTAATATCAATGGAAAGGTCATTCGGGTAGAAAAGCAACCACGAAACTCTGGCCTAAATGACACATCAGACCAAATAGACTTGAGATATATATATATATATATATATATATATATGTCATATAAAATTGTCCAAGCCAAAACAACACAATACACATTTTTTTAAGGACACATGGAACATTCTAAGGGTAGATCTCATACTAGGCCACAAATGAAGCATCAGTAAATTGACACAATTTGAAAACTTATCAAGCATCTTTTCTAAGCACACAAGTTGTGAGACTAGCAACTGAAAAATACCTGGGAAAAAAAAAAGAACACATGGAGGCTAAACATATGGTACTAAACAACCAATGCATCACTGAAGAACTCAAAGAGGAATTCAAAAAATACCAGGAGACAAATAAAAACAAAAATACAATGGTCCATAATCAATGAGACACAGCAAAAGCAGTTCTGAGGGGGATATTTGTAGTGAAACAAGCTGACCTCAGCAAACAATAAATTCAAATAATCTAACTTTACACCTAAAGGAACTATAAAAAAAGTGCAAACAAAACCCAAAGTTGGTAGAAGGAAAGAAATAAATATCAGGGCAGAAATAAATGATATGGAGACTAAAATAAAAATCAAATAAGAGATGGTTCTTGGAAAAGATAAATAAAACTCATAAATATTTAGCCAGATTCATCATAAAAAAAGAGAAAGGGCCAAAATAAATAAAATCAGAAATGAGAAGAAAGAATTTGCAACTAATATCAGAGAAATACAAAGGATCTTAACAGTCTACCATGAACAATTACACACTAATCAAATGGACAACTTAGAAGAAAAGGAAAAATTCCTAGACATGTACTATCTCCTAAGACTGAACCAGGAAGAAATAGAAAGTATGAACACACCAATTATCAGTAATGTAATCAAATTAATAATAAAAATACTCTCAAGAAAACTGGAAATTATAACCTGGAACTGAAATATAAACTATAAAACTGGAAACTGAAACCAAAGAACTATACAGCCTAATGGGTGAATTCTACCAAACATTTAGAGAAGAGTTAACATATCCTTTTAAATCATTCCAAAACATTGCTGAGAAAGCAATGCTTCAGTCTATAAGGCCAGCATCATCCTGATACAAAAAAGCAGACAAGACAACACAAAAAAGAAAATTACAAGCCAATATCACCGATGAACATAGATGCCAGAATCCTCAACAAAGTATTAGAAAAACTTATCCAACAATACATCAAAAAATCATACACATGATCAAATGGGATTTATCTTGGGAATGGAAAGATTTTTTGATGTCTGCAAATCAATCAATGTGATATATCACATTAACAAATTGAAGAATAAAAACCATGTGATCAACACCATAGATGTAGAAAAAGCTTTTGGCAAGATTCAGTTTTGATTCATGATAAAAACTCTCACAAATTTGGTATAGACGGTATATAACTCAGTATACAGATTGGAAAAGCTAATATTATTGAAATGACCATACATCCCAACACAATCTACAGAGTCAATGCAATCCCTGTCAAATAAGGAGAATTTTTAATAGAACTAGAACAAACATTTTAAAGGTTCTATGGAAAAAACCAAAAATAGGTAAAACAATCTTTGCAAAAAAGAACAGAACAAGAGGAATCATGTTCCCTGACACCAAATTATACTACTGAATACAATGCAAATCAAAACAGTATGGTACTGGCACAAAGACAGACACACAGATCAACAGAACAGAATGGAAGTCCAATAATAAACCCATGCAACTATGGTCAATTAACCTATCACAAAGGAAGCAGAAATATACAACATAGAAAAGATAGTCTCTTCCATAAATGATGCTTGTAAAACTGGACTGCTACATGTAAAACAATGAAATTAGAATACTGTCTAACACTGTATATAAAAATATACTCTCCATGTAAGTCTACAAACCAAAAAACTCTTAGAAGAAAACACAAGAAGAAAGAACACCTTTTGAAATAAATAGTAGCAGTAATTTTTTTTTTTTTTTGGAATTGTCTCTTGAAGCAAAGGAAATAAAAGCAAAATATGCAAATAGGGCCTAATAAAACTTAAAAGCATTTGCACAGCAAAGGAATCAATTGACAAGACAAAAAGACAACCCACTGAATAGGAGAAAATATTTGCAAATGACATGAACGGTAATGAGTTAGTATCCAAAATACATAAATATCTCATACAGCTCAACATCAAAAAAAAAAAAAAATACGGATTGAAAAATGGGCAGAAAAACTGGATAGACATTTCTCCAAAGAGGAAATGCAGATGACCAACAGGGACATGAAAAGACACTCAGCATCCTCAGTCATCAGTAAAATGAAAATGGAAACCACAATGAGATATCACCTCACACCTGTCAGAAGGGTCAAAAGATGTCAGAATGCAAAAAGAACACAATTAAGGATGTGGAGATAAACTATTGTATAGTGTTGGTGGGAATGTAAACTGGTACAGTAATCATGGAAAACAGTATGGAGGTTTCTCAAAAATAAAACTACAATATAATCCAGCAATTTCACAGTAGAATGGCTGGGTTATATGTTGTATAACTGAAGAAAATGAAAACACTAATTCAAAAAACTAAATGCACTCCAGTGTTCATGGCAGTATTACTTACAACTGCCAAGATATAGAAGCAACCCAAGTGTCCATGAATGAATAAAGAAGATGTGGTATATACATATACAATGGAATAGTACTCACCCATAAAAATTTTGAAATTTTGCTATCTGCAATAACACAGATGGACTTGGAGAGTACTAGACTATGTGAAATAAGTTATCCAGAGAAAGAGAAACACAATATGTCATCACTTACATAAGGAATCTAAAACATAAAATAGACAAGTTAATATAAATGAAAGAAACTGACTCACGGATATAGAGAATAAACTAGTGGTTATTGCTGGGGATAGGGAAGAGGGCTATAGCAAATTAGGGGTAGGGGATGAAAAGGAACAAACTACTATGTATAAAATATATGTTACAAAAATATATTATATAACATAGGGAATATGGCTAATATTTATATTAACTACAAATGGAATATAACCTTAAAATTGTATCACCAAATTGTATACCTGAAACTTAGATAATAAAATATTGTGCATCAACTATACCTCAGTGAAAAATATTTCACGGAATATTGTGATCAAAATGATAGAAAATTTGAAATATAGCTCATGAAAAAATTCAATAATCTATATCAAAACTCAGAAAAGCAGTTCAATGAGATGAGGAATAAAATTAAATAACAGAAGGAATACATTACCAAGCAGTTTAAAACCTCCAAAAAGAACCAAACAGTAATTCTAAAACTAAAGACCACAATAAGTGGGATGAAGAACACATTAGAAACCACTGGAAAACAGAGTTGATCATACGGAAGAGAAACTTCTTGAGCTTGAAAATAACAATCTAGAAATAACACGAGTAGAAGAGGACAGACAAATAAGATATCAAAAAATGAAGAAATTGCATGAGAGCTATCCAAGAAGGACAAGAGAAGGAAAGGGAGTGAAAAGTTCATTTGAAGAACTAATAGCTGAGAACTTTTAAAACCTGGATAATGAACTAGATATGCATGTCCATGAAACCAAGAGAATACCTAATTAGCTAATTACCTTGATGAATAAAGACCTTCTCCAAGAAATATTATATTAAAACTGTCAAAAGTTAATGACAAGGAAAAAATTTCAAAGGCAGCCAGGGGAAAAATAGATGATAACCTACAAAAGAACCTCCATTATTCTATCAGATTTCTCTGCCAGCCAGGAGGGAATGGAATGTCATCCTAAAAATACTGAAAGATTAAAAACTATAACCCAAGAATACTTTATTCAGCAAAGATATTACATATGAAAGATGAAGGTTTGAAGGTTTTCCCCAAATAACAAAAGCTGAGGAAGTTCATCAGCACTAGAACTGCCTTACAAGAAATGTTTAAAAGGAGCTCTTCTACCAGACAGAAAAAGGCAAAGGTACACAAAATGTTGAATAAGGTGATAAACAGAATCAGAAAATGACAACTGTATATTAGAATAGGTTGTTTAAAACTTAATTATAAAATTTAAATCAAAAAAGAAGCAAAACTAACTATAGCTACTTCGACTTAGTAACAAACTCACAACATAAAAAGGATAATTTGAGACAACAGAAATATATAAAGGAAAGAGAAAAAGGATGGAAATTGTATAGAAAAATTAAGATGTTATCAGAAGGAAAAAAAACCTACTTTAAGAAATACTTTGTATAAACTTTATGGTTTAGAAAAATTAAGGTAAGATGTTATCAGAAGGAAAAAACTACTCTAAGAGATTCTTTGTATAAACTTTATGGTAACTACCATACACAAATCTAAAGTAGAGCAAGAAACAAGAAAAAGGTAACTGAGAAAAACATCATAGAAAGCCACCAAATTTAAATACCAGATAGAAACATAAGGAAAAAGAAACAACAGAGATATAGATCAATCAGAAACAAAAGTTTACATGGCAGTTCTGAGTACTTGATAGCAATAATCACTCTAAATAAAAATTTGTTGAATTTAGCAATCAAAAGACACAGAGTGACTGGATAAATAAAGAAAAAAAAAGAACAAGACTCAACTATATGCTGCTTCTGGGAGACTTACCTCAGCTCTAAAGACAAACATATGCTCAAAGTGAAGTAAATGGCAGTCAAAAAAAAGTAGATGTAGCCATACCATATCAGACAAACAGACTATGCCAAAAAAGTTAACTATGCCAAGAAAGTTAACAAGAGACAAAGATGGACATTATAAATGATAAAGGGTACAATTCATCAAGAAGATATAAAAAGTATTAATATATATGAACCATGTTAAGGAGTGACAAATATATATAAAGGAAATATTGACAGAATTAAAGGGGTACATTAAAAGCAACACAGTTAAGTGTAGCACATGTTAACACCCTGTTACATCAATGGACAAATCATCCAGGCAGAAAGTCTTCAAGGAAACAGCTACCTTAAAGAAAACATTAGAGCACATAGATTTGATAGGTTGGTATTGACTACTTCTTAAAAATACAGCAGAATATACATTCTTATCAAGTGTACATGGAACATTCTCAGTGATAGATCCTATGCTAGGATACACACAAAAAAGTCTCAATAAATTTCAGAAGGCTGAAATCATATCAAGTCTTTTTTTCTGATCACAGTGGCATATATATTAGAAATCAGCTACAAGAAATAAGCTGGAAAAAATTACAACTACTTGGAGACTATAAAACATGCTACTAAACAACTATTGTGTCAGTGAAGAAATTAAAGATGAAATAAGAACACGTGCATGTGGGTGTGTTAAGTTGCTTCAGTTGTGTCTGACTCTTGGTGACCATGTGGACTGTAGCCTGCTAGTCCATGGGATTCTCCAGGCAAGAATACTGGAGTAGGTTGCCAGGCTCTCCTCCAGAGATCTTCCCAACCCAGGGATCGAATCCATGTTTCTTATGTCTCTCACATTGGCAGGTGGGGTCTTTACCACTAGCACCACTTGAGAAGTTCCAAAATTAAAACATACCGGAAGACAAATGAAAATGAAAACCTGACATACCAGTATTTATGGGAAGCAGCAAAAGCAGTATGAGGAGGGAAGTTTATAGCAATTCAGGCCTACCTCAGGATACAAGAAAAATCTCAAAAAACAACATAACCATAAAAGAACTATAAAATGAACAACAAACAAAGCTAAGAGTTAGTGGAAGGGAGGAAATAATAAAGACCAGAGTAGAAATAGAGGAAATAGAGATGAAACAGCCAATAGAAAAATATGAATGAAACTAGGAGATGGTTTTTTGAAAAGATAAACAAAATTGACCAACATTTAGCTTAATTCATTAAGAGAAAAAGTAGAAAAGCCTCAGCTAAATAAAATAAAAAATAAAAGAGAAGAAATTACAATGGATACCACATAAATACAAATAATTATAAAACAATACTATGAACAGCTATACAGCAACAAATTAGATAACCTAAAAGCGGATAAATTTTTAGAATTATGCAACTGTCCAAGAGTGAATCATGAAGAAATGGAAAATATGAATAGACCGATCACTAGTAAAGAGACTGAAGCGTAATAAAAAAACTCACCCCAAGAAAAAAAAATCGCGAACCAGATCCTTTCACAGGTGAATTTTACCCAATATTAAAAGTTGAGTTAATGTTCACCCTTGTCAAATTGAAGAGGAGGGAATGCTTGCTAACACATTTTATGAGCTCAATATTACCTAATACCAAAACCAGACAAGAGTAATGCAAAAAAAGAATTGTATAGGTCAGTATCTCTAATGAACATAGACACAAAAGTTGTCAACAAAATATTAACAAAACATATACAACAATACATTAAAAGGATACAATGTGACCAAGTGGGATTTATTCCAGGGATGCTTCAGTCATGTCTGACTCTTGACCAATGAAATACACCACATCAACAAAATAAAGAATAAAAATTGTATGATCATCTCAATAGGTGCACAAAAGGCATTTGACAATATTCAACACTCATTTATGATAAAAACTCTCAATAAAATGGGTATAGAATAAATATACCTCAACATTATAAAAGTCATATATGACAAGTCCACAGCTAACATTATATTCAACAAAGAAAAACTGAAAGCTATACCTCTAAGATTAGGAACAAGACAAGGATGCCCACTCTTGCCAGTCTTATTCAACATGAGAAGTCCTAGTGAGAGCAACTACAAAAGAAAAAGAAATAAAAGGAATCCAAATTGGAAAATAAGAAGTAAAACTGTAACTACTTGTGGATGACATGATTTATTTATAGAAAACCCTAATGCCTCCACCAAAAAAAGCTATTAGAAATAGTAAATGAATAAAGCTGCAGGGTACAAAATTCATATGCAAAATCTCTTGAGTTTCTACACCTTATCAACAGACAAGCAGAAAGAGAAATTAAAAAGAAAATAATCCTATTTATAATCACAACAGAAAGAATACCTAGGGATAAATTTAACTAAGGAAGTGAATGACCAGTTTGCTAAAATCTATGACACTGTTGAAAGAAACTTAACAAAACACAAGAAATGGAAACACATTCCATGGCTGTGGATTAGAATTAACATTACTAAAATGTCCATATTACCAAATCAATTGACTGATTCAATGCGATCCCTATCAAAATCCTGATGACATCTGTCACAGAAATAAAACAAAACATCCTAAAATCTATGTGCATCCTGGGCTTCCCTGGTGGCTCAGATGGTAAAGAATCTGCCTACAATACAGGAGATCCAGGTTCAATCCCAGGGTTGGGTAGATTCTCAGAGAAGGCTATGGCTACCCACACCACTATTCTTGCCTGGAAAATTCTATGGAGAGAAGAGTCTGGTTGGCTGCAGCCCATGGGGTCACAAAGAGTCAGACACAAACAAGCAACTAACACTTTCACTTTTCACTTAAATAGCAAAATAAATTCTGAGGAAAAAGAACAAACTGAAAGCATCCCCCTCCCTGATTTCAAAGCATACCACAAAGCTACAGTATCAGAAACATCACAGCATTGGGAGAAAAACAGATACATAGAACAATGAAACAGAATTGAGGGCACAAAAATAACCTCATACACATATGGACAATTAATTTATGATAAAAGAGCAAAGAACATACTATGGAGAAACGTAGTCTCCTCAAAAAATGGCATTAGGAAAACTGGACAATCCACATGTGGAAAAAAAAAGAAACTAGACCACTAACCCATAGCAGACACAAAATTCAACTTAAAATGGATCAAATCCTGGAGTATAAGACCTGAAATTATAAAACCCCTAGAAGAAAACATAGGCAGTATGCTCTTTGACATTGGTCTTAGCAATATCTTTCTCCTCAGGCAAGGAAAACAAAAGCAAAAATAAACAAATGGGACTACATCAAACTAAAAAGCTTCTGTACAGTAAAGGAAATCATCAGCAAAATGAAAGGACAACTTACCAAATGGGACAAGTCATTTGTAAATATATGATATGGGGTTAATATGTAAAATATATAAAGAACTCATATAACTCAGCAACAACAAAATAAACATCCTGATTTTTTTTAAAAATTGGCAGAGGATCTGAACAGACATTTTTCCAAAGAAGACATACAGATAGCCAACAGGCACATGAAAAGAAGTTCAACATCACTAATTATTAGGGAAGTGTAAATCAAAACCCCAATATATCACTTCACACCCATAAGAATGGCTAGTATCAAAAGCAGGAAACAAGTGTTGGAAAGGATATAGAGAAAAGTGAACTCTTGTGCACTGCTGATTGGAATGTAATTTGATGCATCCACTATGGAAAACAGTATGGAGATACCTCAAAAAGTTAAGAAAGAAATACTATATAATCCAGCTATTCTACTTTTGGGTATTCATATGAAGAATGCAAAAATAATACTTTGAAAAGATACACACCACCCCTATGTATGTTGCAGATTTATTTACAATAGCCTAGGCATAGAAACAACCCAACTGCTCATTGACGGATGGATAAAGAATAGAAAAAAAAAAATATATATATATATACACACACACACAAATACACACACAATACATATATATACAACAGGATACTACTCAGCCATAAAAAGGCAAAATCTTGCCATTAGTGACAACATGGATGGATATTAAGGGTTTTATGCTAAGTGAAATAAGTCAGATGGAGAAAGACATATGATTTCACTCATATGTGGAATAAAAAGAAAAACAAACAAGAAAGATAAACACAAAGATACAGAGAACAGGGTAGTAAGAAACGGTAAGCACATATATAGGCCCATTGCAACAGGCTCCAATATAGCTCATCACAGCACTGGTTAGAACCTTACATTGTTGATGAAAAGGGTCAGGAAAAAGGACAGAGCTGTTTCTTGAAGGAAGTAGATAGAAGGATTGGGCTGGGAAGTCAAGCTCTGCCTGCGGAGAGAACGGGAGAAGCAGTGCTTCTACCCCACAAGAGGGTCAGGCTCAATCTGGCACTACCTATAACAAATTAAATACATACATTCCCTTCAACCCACATATCCCCTTCCTTAGAATCTATTCTGTAGACTTTTATGGAATAAAGTGATTTAACTGACTGCTTCTTGGAACCTGCATGGGAAAATGGATGTTCAGGGAGTCTCACCTGGGTAAAGATGACACTAAGGGAGGAGAGAAAGGCTGTGCCTTGAATGCCCCAATTCATTATTTCTGATTTTTAATTTTTAACTGTAACTTTTAACCCATTTGTGTATACATTTAAGAACTGTCTTTAAGTGCATTAAAGGATCTAAGCTCTTTAGGCAAATTATTGTTTGTTTATCTGAGTTTGAATAAACTCTGGGAGTTGGTGATGGACAGGGAGGCCTGGCATGCTGCAGTCCATGGGGTCACAAAGAATCAGACATGACTGAGTGACTGAACTGAACTATCCGAAATTCAAATTAAAAAGTACTTTGGGATTGATATAAACAAAAATACAATATACCAAAACTTATGGGATACAGAGAAAGAACTGCTAAAAAGGAAATTTATAACTGTAAATGCATTCATTAAAAAAGAACCACTTAATCTTACACCTTATGAAGCTAAAAAGGGAGGGCAAATTAAACCCAAAGTTAGCATAAGGGAAGAAATAATAAAGATTAGAACAGAGATAAATGAAATAGAGATTATAAAATAGATAAAATCAACAAAACTAAAGTTGGTTCTTTGAAAAGATTAATAAATTCAATAAAACATTAAGTTAAACTGATTAAAAACAATGACAGGGTGCTCATTTTGGCAGCATATATAATACAATTGGAATGATACAGGGGTTAGCATGACAGGTATAAAATAATAGCATGCAAATTTGTGAATCATTCCATATTTTGCTATGATTGTAGAGCTTTAATGTTCTCACCATAACAGCAAACAGCAAAATGGTAACTGTATGAGTAGAGGATGTGCTAACTGATCTTGTTGTGGTGAGCATTTCACAATATTTACATGTATCAGATCATCACATTATATACCTTAAACTTACACCACGTTATATGTCAATTATATCACAATAGAACTGGAAAAATGCCCCTTAAACTCCCAAAAGTAACTGAAATACATCATTTAATATGTATTATCCAGTTTATGTACAAGATGCTTTTGACATTAAATGAAGGTATTTTGGCCTCAAAAAATAAAAGAGGAAAGTCTCAAATTACTAAAATCATAAATTAAGTTAGGGGTGTTACTACTGAAGTTATAGCAATAAAGAAAAATACTAGAGAAAGTCATGAACAATTGCATGCCCACAAATTAGATGAAATGGAAAAACTTTTAGAAACACACAAACTTCCAAAAATGACTCAAGAAATAAAAAATTTGAACAGACCTATAACAGTTTCTGATTCAGTAAACAAAAAATTCCCAACAAAGAAAAATTCAGGAACAGATGGCTTCACTGGTGACTACTAAACATTGAAGAATTAACAATAATCCTTTTCAAACTATTCCAAATGTTAAAAGAGAATGGAACACTCTCAGCTCATTCTATGTGGTCACTATAACCTTGATATCAAAGACAGACCAGGACATTATAAGAAAACAAAACTGTAGATTAATATGCTTTATGAATATAGATGCAAAAATCCTCAACAATATACTAGGAAACCAAATGCAGCAGCATATTAAGAGGATTATATACCATGACCAAGTGGGATTCACCCTAGGAAAGCATGACTGGTTCAACATCTGAAAATCAGTGCTACACACCACATTAACAAAATTAATGAGAGGGAGTTCTCTGGCCTAATGCCCTGGATTGTGAGCTTTCACTACCATGGCCTGGGTTCAATCCCTGGTCAGGGAACAGAGATCCCTCAAGCCATGTAGTGTGGCCAAACAAAAACAAACAAAAAATAAAATTAAGGAGAAAATAATACATAATCACCTGCATCTCAATGTGATTCAGAAAAAAAAAAAACATTTGATATAATCTAAAACAGTTTCATCATAAAGGCACTCAGCAAACTAGGAACAGAATGGAATGTCCTAAACATGATAAAGGTCATTTGTAAAACAAAACAAAACTATAACATACTCAATGCAGAAAGACTGAAAGATTTCCTCCTAAGATAAGGAACAGTATAAGGATGCTCGCTTTCACTACTTCTATTCAGCACTGGAAGTTCTACATAAGGCATTAGGCAAGAAAATAAAAGGCATCCAAATTGGAAAGGAATAATTAAAACAATATCTATTCAGAAATGACATGATCTTACATATATAAAATCCTACAGAATATACAAAATAAACCATTAGATTTAATAAATGCTTCAGTTCTGTCTTGTACTCATTGAATTGTGGTCAGTGAGCATGGCACCCTGTACTTAACACTTTGTGGGAAAGTAGAACAAACTATATCAGCACATTCTCTTTCTCTGTTTTTCCTTCTCTTTGTTGGGGAAAAGGATAAGAAAGAAGAGAAATATGTAAGGAAAGACTAAAAGGAATGAAACAACCTACATCTTGACTGGTTGTACTACTATAAATAAACTATCGTTTCTTGTTTATTTCCCTAAGCAAGTAACTACAAAGCCATGAAAACCAATGGGAGTGTGGTCTTGCTTTCAGAGGCAGCAAGGAATGTGTAATCTGGGAGAGAATGTCCTACTCCATAGCTTGGGTTATGGAGATGATGTCAACTATACAAGGAGAGGCAAAGAAGCTGAGGCCTTGGGACTTGCTGTAAGAAAGGATGAACAGCTTAGGAACTTACTGAATGTTGTACGGCACAGTACTAGGATTGAGTACCCCATACACAGTGAAGCCTTTATAGAGAGGGTTCCTGAAGTCTGGTTTCCTCTGAACCAAGAAAGGCCACACTGAATGGGTTTTCTCATATATTCTGTAAGAAAAGAAAAACAAGCCAAAAAATTAAAAGCAGGAAGCAAGTAACATCAATAGATCTGCTGAACTTGACAATCATCTAAATTCTATTAACAAGTAACCTAACTTAAGACAGAAGGCTAGGATATGATACAAGGAAAATGAAAATAAATTGTAATGAAGAATGATAGAATAACAAATTAATTGGGCTTCAACTTATCCGTTTTTAAAGAGATTAGAAAGAATTCCACATTGAAGAGAAACATGCCGAGTATATATGTAGAGATACTTTCTCTGCCACAGAGTAGTGATGTAATCTTAGCGATGTCCCTAGCCCTCTCTGGGCCTACTTTCTCATTTGTATAATGTGATCTTTACGGTCTCTTCCAAATCTTGGATTCTACGAATAACTTTTCAGTTTTTAAAAAATCTAGAATTACTTTAAAAAAATCTGGTAAATTAACAGACAAGAGGTGAATTTCTGGCTTTTCTATATTTTATTTCAAGCCAGCTTCTCCTCCACTCAGAAGGTATAAGACAGTGAAAGACAATTTAGCAATTTATATTAGCAAATATTTGTGAGTTATCCTAGGTGAACAGTACTGACTGTGATATTTATATTAAAAGACTGATTCTTCTTATCCCTTAGCTGAGTCCCTGGGAAGCGACTGAGTTAACACAAAAAAGCATGGAATTCATTGTCTCCAGTGAAAGCTGCTGTGTATCCATGCATGGGAAGTTCATTTACTCATACAGTGTCAAAAAAAGCTCTAGGACAACAAAGAGAAGTGATATGGGGTATATGACATAAAAATTGTAGTCTTGTAACTTTCAGGATTCTCAGATCATTTCAATGAGGCCAAAGGAACTGTATATGCATCTTTCTCATTTGTTGTTGGTTGAAAAAAGAAAAAAAATCTTGCAGAGGTAAGGTAAGTAGTATTTGTTGAGTATTTACTATGTGTCAAACACTGTCCCAGACTCTACTTAAAATACCCTATTAAATTATATAATAAAACCTTGTGAGTTATTTTATTCCCAAAATAATAATTAGAAAATGAGACAAAAATTAATTTGCAAAAAGTCACACAGCTAGTAGGTGACAGAGCCAAAATCTGAACCCAGGTCTCTCTGATCCTAGAGTCCATGTCTTTTCTTTCATGGATGAATGATATGTCTGCTTGTTTTATATAACCACTATTAAAGCATATGTTAAAATTTTCAACTTTCATTACTTTTACATGGAGATTCAGATTTGTGTGAGGAATGGGTTGAGGATATATTAGCCTCATTTTAAGAGGGTGGAGCAAAAGTATACGGAAAAGATCTCTGATTTTAGTGCTAGAAAAGCAGGTCAGGGACAGAACAAATGTGTTTATAAGCATTTGGGAAGAGGGTAAGAAAGTTCTCGTTGCAAAATGAAATAGAAATGTGCACTGAAGCTACTAAGTAACTACAGATTTTGAAGCATAAAGATTCACCACTGTTCTCAGTGTTGACAAGAAAACAGAATTAGAGACTTATCCAGGATATATCATATCAGGGCCTGAGAACTTGAGCTAATTGCTACTCAGCTAACAACTATGAAACAAGAATGGATTGTGAGATAGTCACTTCCCCTCGCTATTCTTTTTCTCTGACTCTAAAACAAGGAGAATGCTATTCCCAGAAACTCTGTCTTGTCAACTTCAAAAATTATTTACATTTTATACATTGCAGGGATGTTAGAGTTTACGTCTGGTACCAATTCAAGTGCCTATAGGAGCTGGGGAAGTAACATATGAAGTGAGCTGAGAATAAACTACAGAGAGTAGTGAGAATTGTGGCAAACAAGAGTGAGCTTGCTTCATTCAAATGGAGCAGGCTATTATTTATCTCCAGATGATTATTGCCATTAGAAAATGCAGGTCCAATACTGCCAGAGTTCCTGATTTTGCAGAATATCTTGCCACAGTGGCTTTTTGATTGAGGAAAAAATCCTAAAACAACTGGATTTTTATGTGAAATATTAAGATATTTAAATGCTGACTACTAATTAATAGTTTAAAAAAATACTCTACAGATGAAACAGAATATGCCTGTTAAGTCAGACTTGGCCTATGACCTGCTATTTAGTGATCTTAGACACAAATGATAAAGGACAGTAGCTAATGACTACTCACACACTCATTCCTTATAAAATTTTTGCACATCCATTGCTTTATTGGTTCCTCATGATAGATCTGAAAAATAGGTATTATTATCCCTATTTCACAGATAAAGAATCTAAGGTTTTGAGGACTACCCATACAAATACCAAGTGTTTTATGCCTCAAAATTATTTTTATAGTTGTCCTGTCCTCCCCTTTTGTGAACTGCTGTCCCAAATTCAGGGTGACTGGTAAATTTACACTGATCTCCTCTCCCTATTCAGTGTTTTCTCACAAACTGAATTCACCTCAGATCATCTCGATCCTTCTGGCAGTTTCCAAGGAAGTTCCCAAACTGGCAGGAGAAAACATGGTCATGAATTTCCAGCAGGAAATTTTCATTAAACTCAAAGGCACATGGAAATTGTTCCATTAATTGCCAGATACAGTCTAGGAACTGTGTGAAAATAGGGGATACTTCTTTAGAGTCCCCATCCAGGTGGCCACACCTAAGAGATACAAGTAAAGGTAAAGAAAGACAATGATTAACATCAGGGATTACACTGTTTGGAACAGGCTATAGCAAGGTCGCTTTCTGTTTCTGTGTTGGAATTGGTAAGGAAATACGTAATGCCAAAATACCACTTAGAATCTCAAAGTTCATTAAGCCCAGTGGACCTCTTAGCCACCAGCAACTTTCACTATTATCCAGATCGTAAACCCTTTGGTCATCTATTCTATTTCCTTTTACATCCTCTACAATAGAACTTTCTACAATGATTGAAATGTTCCATATTTGTGCTGTCCAATATGGCAGTCACTACTAAGCACTTTAAATGTGGCTAGTATGACTAAGGAACTGAATTTTCAATTATATTTAATTTCAATTAATTTAACAGCTACATTTAGCTCCATGTGATCAAAGATCATATCTATGTTGTTTACTGGATAGTGCCTGGTGTGAAAATGAATGAAAAAATCTCATCCCAGAACTGTTTAATGTTTTCTCTCCCATGATGCTCTTTCCCAACTCTACCATCCACTAGAAGCCCTAATCCACTGTAAACATACATGGCGTCCTTAGCTTTTACACTGAATGTTCTACCTTTTGATATAATTTAAATCTACCTCACCAAGGACACTACTTCTTGGGGTCCAAATAAAATGGAGAAGGCTCATCATTCACTCTTCATGTATCATAATCCTAAAAGAAAGCTGAAGTGGGATCAATTTTCTCCTCGTTACCACTGCATTCAACTATTCCATTTGCTCTCTTAAAAATACTTCCATTATGGGTCATGCTCATTCATTTTCCTCAATGTTGTCTTCTACAATATTTGGGTCACTTCTCTACATTTTCTGAAGAATCTGACTCCAGTTGTAAGTACTGATCTTTGGAGTAGATGCAGATAACCTACAATGGCTTAGACTCTTTAACTAACTAATGTACTTCACTGATCTTTACATCTACTTCACATCAGGCTTGTGTATCCATGACATCCATGTTTCCTGATGTTAGCTAAAGGTGCTTCCTCCACTTTGAAACCTTAATCTCAATAGCCTGCTCTGGTCACCACATATTATATTTCCAAAAGCTGCTCATCTTACCTCATCCAGCCCTCATCTTTGGACCTCTCTACTTGCCAGATTCCTCCCAGCTTCCTTACCACCCTATATTCTAGATATGCTCCCATCAACTATTCTTTCCACATTTTCTTCAACTTTCTGGTCTTTTTTGTCATCATTTTCCTTCAAAATCCAACCACTGAGGAACAAACAAAGCTACGTTCTCTACTTCCACATCCTGACTGATGAATGCTGCTTGAGAAAAATTTAAAACCAGGCAAATTGAGAACTTAAGTCTCCATACTCAGCTGGAACTTAATTGCTCCCAAGTAACTTTTATTAATGGGCTTCACTGATAGCTCAGCTGGTAAAGAATCCACCTGCAATGCAGAAGACCCAGGTTCAATTCCTGGGTTGGGAAGATCCCTTGCAGAAGGGATAGGCTACCCACTCCAGTATCCTTTGGCTTCCCTGGTGGCTCAAATAGTAAAGCATCGGCTTGCAATGTGGGAGACCTGGGTACAATCCCTGGGTTGGGAAGATCCTCTGGAGGAGGACATGGCAATTCACTCCAGTATTCTTGCCTGGAGAATCCCCATAGACAGAATCATCATAGACAGAGGAGCCTGGCGCGCTGCAGTCCAGAGGGTCGCACAGAGTTGGACACGATCGAAGCAACTAAACAGCAGCAGCAGCAACCTTTACGTATATCCTTAACACAGTTTTCCCATTAACCCTTACAGCTCTTGCAAATTTTAAGCTACCTTCTGTAACCCTGACACATTTCACATTGATGTCTACAGTATTAATGAAAAAGAGGAAGGCCATCAAGTAAAAGTATCTAACTTCTGCCTTTGACATTTACAAACTTAATTCCTTCTCCACCTCTCCTTCCATGTAGTCTACACTGAAGAGGCATTCTTAATTATCAGTTCAGTTCAGTTGTTCAGTCATGTCCAACTCTTTGTGACCACATAAACCGCAGCACACCAGGCTTCCCTGTCCATCACCAACTTGCTCAAACTCATGTCCATCAAGTGGGTGATGCCATCCAACCATCTCATCCTCTGTCGTCCCCTTCTCCTCCTGCCTTCAATATTTCCCAGCATCAGGGTCTTTTCCAATTAGTCAGTTCACATCAGGTGGCCAAAGTATTGGAGTTTCAGCTTCACCATCAGTCCTTCCAATAAATATTCAGGACTGATTTCTTTTAGGATGGACTGGTTGGATCTCTTTGCAGTCCAAGGGACTCTCAAGAGTCTTCTCCAACACCACAGTTCAAAAGCATCAATTCTTTGGCACTCAGCTTTCTTTATAGTCCAACTCTCACATCCATACATGGCTACTGGAAAAACCATATCTTTGACTAGATGGACCTTTGTCAGCAAAGTAATGTATCTGCTTTTTAATATGCTGTTTAGGTTGGTCATAGATTTTCTTCTATGGAGCAAGGACTTAATTTTCTTCTTAAAGGAGCAAGCATCTTTAAATTTCCTGGATTCAGTCACCATCTGCAGTGATTTTGGAGCCCAAGAAAATAAGGTCTCTCACTGTTTCCATTCTTTCTCCATCTATTTGCCATGAAGTGATGGGACCAGATGCCATCATCTTAGTTTTTCACATGTTGAGTTTTAAGACAGCTTTTTCACTGTCCTCTTTCACTTTCATCAAGAGGATCTTTAGTTCCTCTTTGCTTTCTGCTGTAAGGGTGCTTCTTGGTTATACCTCAAGTGAAATGCTTTCATTTGGAAGGAAGTTTTTAATCCCTTTTTTCTCCTAAGGAGTCATTCTATAAAACACCCACTATTTCTTTCAAATCTTTAATCTTCCTTAAAATTTATTTATTTTTAATTGAATAACAACTGCTTTACAGTATTGTATTGGGCTTCTGCCATACATCAATATGGACCAGCCATGAGTATACATATGCCCCCTCCTTCTTGAACCTCCCTGCCACCTCTACCCGATCCTACCACTCTAGGTTGTTACAGACCCCCAATCTGAGTTCTCTGAGTCATATAGCTAATTCCCATTGGCTATCTGCTTTAAATTCCTATTGGCTATCCATGGGGTCACAAAGAATCGGACACAACTGAGCAACTGAACTGATCTATTTTACATATGGTAGTATATATGTTTCCATGTTACTCTCTACTTTCATCCCACCCTCTCCTTCCCCCGACCCAATGTCCATAAGTCTGTTCTCTACGTCTGCATTTCTTTTTCTTCCTTGCAAATAGGTTCACCAGTACCATCTTTCTAGATTCCATATATATGTGATAATATATGACATTTGTTTTTTTCTCTTTCTGACTTACTTAACTCTGTATAATAGGTTCTAGGTTCATCCACCTCATTAGAACTGACTCAAATATGTTCTCTTTTTATGACTAATATTCCATTGTATATACATACCACAGCTTCTTTATCCATTCATCTGTCAATGGACATCTAGGTTGCTCTATATTCTACCTATTGTAAATAGTGCTGCAATGAAAATCAAAACCACAATGAGGTACCATTACACACCAGTCAGGATGGCTGCTATCCAAAAGTCTACAAGCAATAAATGCTGGAGAGGGTGTGGAGAAAAGGGATCCCTCTTACACTGTTGGTGGGAATGCAAAATAGCACAGCCACTATGGAGAACAGTGTGGAGATTCCTTAAAAAACTGGAAATAGAACTGCCATATGACCCAGCAATCCCACTTCTGGGCACACACACCGAGGAAACCAGATCTGAAAGAGACACATGTACCCCAATGTTCATCGCAGCACTGTTTATAATAGCCAAGACATGGAAGCAACCTAGATGCCCATCAGCAGATGAATGGATAAGGAAGACGTGGTACATATACACTACGGAATATTACTCAGCCATTAAAAAGAATTCATTTGAATCAGTTCTAATGAGATGGATGAAACTGGAGCCCATCATACAGAGTGAAGTAAGCCAGAAAGATAAAGACCAATACAGTATACTAACACATATATATGGAATTTAGAAAGATGGTAATGATAACCCTATATGCAAAACAGAAAAAGAGACACAGATGTACAGAACGGACTTTTAGACTCTGTGGGAAAAGGCGAGCGTGGGATGTTCAGAGAGAATGGCATTGAAACAAGTATACTATCAAGGGTGAAACAGATCATCAGCCCAGGTTGGATGCATGAGACAAGCGCTCAGGGCTGGTGCACAGAGAAGACCCAAGAGGGATGGGATGGAGAGGGAGGCGGGAGGGGGGATCGGGATGGGGAACACATGTAGATCCATGGCTGATTCATGTCAATGTATGGCAAAAACCACTACAATAAAAAAATTGAAAGAAAAAAAAGAATGAGAGCAACAATGAAAAAAAAAAAAAGTAGTGCTGCAATGAATATTGGGGTACATATGACTTTTTTCAATTTTGGTTTCCTCAGGGTATATGCTTAGTAGTGGGATTGCTGGATCATATGGTAGCTTTATTCCTAGTTTTTTTTAAGGAATCTCCATGTCTTCTATAGTGATCGTATCAAATTACTTTCCTTGCAACTTTGCAAGAGGGTTCCCTTTCCTCCACATCTCTCCAGCATTTATTGTTTGTAGATTTTTTGATGATGGACATTCTGACTGGTGTGAGGTGATATCTTATTGTAGTTGTGTTTTGCACAAATCTTCAATCTTATTTTTTAAAACTTTTTTTGCATGAAAGATTCTTTAAATTTATAGTGCTTTATAATTTTCACCAGTTTCAGACACACGATTTCATATAATTTCATAACCCTCTTAAAAATTTCCTACCCCTGTTTTACTCCTCTCTTTACCCCCTTCCCTAGTTTCTTCCTAACCACTACTTTGTTCTCTATATCTGTGAATCTGCTAGTTTTTTGTTATATTCACTAGTTTGTTGTGCTTTTTAGATTCCACATACAAGTGATATCATACATATTTGTATTTCTCTGTATGACTAATTTCACTTAGCATAATGCCCTCCAAAGTCCATCCATGATGCTGCAAATGACAAAGTTTCACTCCTTTTTTATGGCTGAGTAGTATTCCACTCTGTGTGTGTGTGTGTGTGTGTGTGTGTGTGTGTGTATAATGTATATATATTATCCATTCATCTATTGATGGACACTTAGGTTGCTTCCACACCTTGGCAACTGTAAATAATGCTGCTATGAACATGGGGGTGCATTGTAGGTTTCTAAATTAATGTTTTTGTTTTGTTTTTTCTCAGATATATACCCAAAAAGAAACTCAAAAAGAAACACAATAAATACTAACCAAGGATATGGAGAAAAGGGAACCATCCTACTTGTTTGTGGTAATATAAAATGGTGCAACCAGAGTGAAAAATAGTACAGAGATTTCTCAAAACCTAAAAATAGATCAACCTCATCTTCTTAATGTTCTAAAATACCACCAGTTCTAGGAATTTTCCTTTGCCCAGAATGGATAAGGTTCCCTTGTAGCAGTTATCATACTATGTGTGTGTGTTAAGTCACTTCAGTCGTGTCTGACTCTTTGTGACCATTATGAACTGTAGCCCACTAGGCTCCTCTGTCCATGGGATTCTCCAGGCAAGAATATTGGAGTGGTTGCCAACCCCTCCTCCAGGAGATCTTCCCAACCCAGGAACCAAAACCTTATCTTTTACATCTCCTGCATTGGCTGGCAGGTGCTTTACCACTAGTGCTACCTGGGAAGCCCATATCATACTATGCTGTCGTCACTGATTTTATTTTCTATAAAAAAAGGGACAGTGAACACATCTGGTCCAATACAGTCCCCTCAAAACCTGGCATATTGCCTGGACCAAAGTTTGTTGATAAAAGAAGAACAAATAGATGGACCCAAATAGCTAGAGAGTGGTAATCAACGAAATTAAATGGATACACACCAATGTGGGATACTAAGACTTGAATAGGAACTTCTTTGAGGATAAAACTTATATTTTATGTGCCTTTGTTATCAGTTCAGTGTCTCACATAGTTTACAGCATATTGTTAGGTATTTGGTAAACATCTTTTATTCTCATAACACACAAAGTTTCAGTAAGACTGTCTGACTTATAGCAGCATTAGATCACTAAATAAATATAAGTCCTTAATTCCACCTCTTACCAAAGAACAGAAATGTGCAAATGCCTTTTTTTATTATAAAAGATTAAAAGTTGCATTGCATTAGGTATTACTCCCTCTACCTGAATGCTCACTCTTCTCTCTAGCAAACTCCTATTCAGTCCCTAAAATTCATCCTTAAATATTGCCTATTCCTGGAAGCCTATCTTGTGTTCTTCAAATACAGTTAAGCTCTTTTTCTTCTGTGGCCTGTGATGTATATTCTTCCTTGAAATATTTAATGATTGGATATAATCATTTGTTTCACTTTGAAGGCAGATATAATAGTCTAGTTACACCTGTGTCCCTAGTGCCCTAGCATTGTGTATGGAATATGTGTTTCTTGATGAAAAGAGATTTATGCCATGTTCGATTTATTCTTCCTTCATACACAAGAACATATCAGGGTTTTGATAAATCTCACCCTACTGAATTCTCCGTAGCCTCTACCTTTAAAATGAGGATATTTTTACCTTTGGGAGAACTTGTGGCCCATGCATATCCATTCCTTCTCTATCAGGATCTTCATTTTTATAGAAAAAGAAAACTTTGCATTAGAAAAATCATAAAATTAATTAATCATACCTATAAAGTATCAAAACACTTTGCTGAAGTGAACTTTGTACAAATTTGTATTGAATAATCATAAAGTTAATTTCCCAAATGATAAATAAGTAATTTGGATTTCCTTTAAAGGACTATAAAGGCTGTCTTCAAATTTCAAAGCTCTCAGGAGAAATAATTCTGAATTTGTACTCAGTGTCACATTTTCTTTGGCTTTTACATAATGTGTGACAGGACATATGAGTCATAACTAAATCTTGATAAACTTCTTAAATTCAACCTATGAAGAAACAGGAATCCAAAGGCAGTATTTGAGTTTGTACCAAGAACAGATCTTGGTATAAATGCATTTCAACCATTAAAAAAAAATAAAGCACTTCCAAAAGAAAAATGAAGATAAACTCCTACTGTAAGTTCTGTTTCATAGAAAGACAAAGTAAAAAGTGTTCGATTCAGCACCAGAAAACAATCATGTGTCTGACATCAAGACAGCTGACACTGAAGATGATGAGCCCATCAGTTTGCTTATTTAACAATCATCCATTAAACTTTGTTAACTTTTTGAGTCTTTCCTTTACCTTACACCAAACAGCCTATTATATCCAACTGATGTTCTGATGGGTAAGAAACTATGTTGAGTGTGCAGTGGAAAGTATGTAGACTGTAAATGCCTACTTTAGTGGAAAGAAGCTAAACTGAAAAACAGAGCTGTTTTTGTAGACCTCTTTCTTATAGAAAAGAAGTTGGTTGAGAGTTATATTTGATCTATTCATAATCGCCCCTTGTGCAAGGTAAAATCCAATCACTCCTCTCTTACCATGAGTCCTTTGAATGTCCTGTAAAATGGATCTAGGAGGATGCTGGCCACAGAGCAGACCTGTGCTGTACGGTCCCACCCATCAGAACAATGGACTAAGACATTGGTCTTTTCTACCTTCACTGCCTGTAAAGACAAGAGGCAAAAAGTAGCATAAACAACTTTTACATAGCATGCCGGGTTAATTATATACAGTTATCATCAATATAGCAGAGAACTTGGTCTTAACTGGGCTACATTAATTTCTTCTCATAATATGGGTATCCTATATAAGGAATGACCCTGGAAAAGGAAATGGCAACCCACTCCACTATTCTCTGTCCATAGGATTGCCTGGAGAATCAGAGGAGCCTGATAGGCTATAGTCCATAGGTTTGTGAAGAGTAAGACACAACTGAGCATGCACACATGGGGAATGAAAAAGAAAATAAAGAAATGTAACAGAAGGTGAGCTTACCTAATAGGAAAAGAAAATTAAAACCAACACATGATATGGGTAAAAAGAAAAACAAAAGAAATCTACATTTATAAAACTTCCGAAGAAGGCATGGATCAATTATTAGAGAGAGGAGTGGGCAAGAGGAAGAATTCATGCTCAAAAACAGGACAGTTCTGCATCTCAGTCCCAGACCTGACAGTAATTTGCTTCGGAATCTTTAGCCATTTAGTCTTACTAATATAAATACTTCTAACTTAAGGTGGAGAGGTTTGCCTGTCTTAGGTAAGTTTCTATATAATCAGAATGATGTAAAAATATGGGCAGTTACTCAACCTGAGCAATTTTGGCAATGGGAGCTATTGAGCATTCACTTATTCATTCTAGCACTTAATTATGCATCCCTCTATGTCATGTACATACTAAGGATTAGAGATACAAAGATGAGACTCAGTTTCTGCCTTCAACGAGCAAACTATTCAGGATTACCAAAGGTAAATAAATACAATGCAGTGGAAAAACTGATGGGTAATGTAGCCTTTTGTAGGATCCAGGGAAGCTTGAGCCTTGAAGAAAATGTAGGATATTCTCAGGTGAGGAAGAAGAAGGGCATTTATTCACTCATTCATTCATCTACTCACCTAGCCAATAACTACCGAGTGACTATACAAGATGCGTTATAGTATGCACCAGGGATACAAAAAAGACAAACATTTAAATGAATGACTACAAACCAATGATAACTAAAACAATGAAAGTTAACACCAGATACAACAAAGGCACATAATAACTAAAGAAGAGGAGACAACTAAAGTGGGCCTTGTCAGATAAGTAGACATTTGTCAGATAGACCAGGAGGAATGGATATTCCAGGCAGGGGGCATAATCTGACAATATTTACAAAGGCAAAGAGGCATGGCATAGGTGAGGAACTATTAACTAGCTTGGTGGTTGAGGCTACACTAGAAGTGAGGGTGTGAGGAGAGAGAAGTCTGGCCAGGAGGGCAAGGTTCAGATTGACAAGTGTGCACTTTATCTGTTGAATAGGGAGTCGCTGGAGTGTTAAAAGCAGGGAAGTGCCATGATCAGATGTACTCACTATGGTGACAATAAGGAGAATAAGAGGACATCAGTTTGGATTTAGAAAGATCAGTCAAAAATCCACTAAAATTGTGAAAGGCAATATGCACCTGAATAAAGGTGGTAGCAGTGGCACTGAAAAGGATAAGAGGAATGTTAGGAATAAAATTTTAATAGGACATATTGAGAGAACAGATGTGGGATGAAGGAGAGGGAAAAGTCAAAAATGACTCTTAAATGTGTCATTTAGTAATAACTAAGTGGATGACAATACCATTAGCCTGAACTAAACACAGAGGAAGAAACAAGTTTTAGTTAGTGTTCAGAGTAGATAAGATTTCATTTGAAGCCATGGAGAGTATGAGGTAGTTGGGGGATGTCCAATGGGGCATTCAGTGGACAACTGTATATGTGGGTCTGGAGTTCAGGAGAACGAGGAAACTGAGCCAGAGTATAGATGTGACCACAATATGAATAGAGATCATAAGTGGAAACTGCATGGCTGGTGCTGTCCATGCAGAGACCACAGTGAGAAAAGGAAAGACCTTAGAAAGCAGTAACTTTTATGGGGAAAGTAGAGGAAGGAAAGAGCTATTAAAGGAGTCAGCTTGTGAAAAAGCCTGAAAGGTAGAAAAAGAACCAGGAAATAGTAGTTGGATTAAGGCCAGGACTACAAAAATGGTTCAAAGAGAATGGGGATAACAATGCCAAATGCAGCAGAGTGGTGAAAACAGAACAAAGGTTAAAGAGTGACCTTGAGATCGACAAGTTAGGGGTCATTAGAGACCTCAGCAAGAAGAGTACTAATGGTATGGAAGGAAACTGGATTATAGTCAACTGAAGAGTGAAGGGATGTGAGCAAGTGTGAATAAGGAAGGTCAATTACTTTCAAGAAAGCTCTAAGCAAGAGGAAAGAGAACAGTAAATAGAAGAGGATAAGAAAAATTCTTTTCTTAGGAATAAGAAAGTATTGAGTTGACTTCCCTAGTGGCCGAGTGGTTAAGAATCCACCTGCCAGTGCAAAGGACATGGGTTCAGTCCCTGGTCTGGGAAGATTCCACATGCTGTGGGGCAACAAAGCCTGTGTTTCACAACTACTGAAGCCCTAGAACCTGTTCTGCACAAGAGAAGTCACCACAATGAGAAGCCCATGCACTGCAACTAGAGAGTAGTCCCATTTCACTGCAACTAGAGAAAGTTCTCACAGCATCAAAGACCCAGTGTAGCCTCCCCCCGCAAAAAAGTGTTGAGCATATTTCTGAGGGATGAAGCCAGTGAAGGAAAAGGTTAAAAATGTAAGAGAGGTGGGAAAACGAAAATATAGGGGTAAAAGTTTCCTTGAAGAAGAAGGGGATGGAATTAAGAATATAGGTATGAGGCACCATTTCCTCTAAGATAGCAAGGAAGGAGCAAAAAGTAGTTGTGTGGGAAGATGAGAGACTACCTTTATTTTTCCATAAAGATGGAGACAAGTCTGAATATGTGCTTATAGAAAGGAAAGTAACAGTGTTATAGCCAGCTTGAAAGTAAAATACATATTAGAAATATCTGCTTGGTGGAACAGGGCTGGGATCCAACCAATATTATGCACCATAAACTTAATACAAATTAACATGGCTATGGGATTTATTCCTTTGTAGCATTGTTTAGTAGTCAGGATATAAAAGCAGAGAAAGCAGAGAATGAATGAGATTAGCAGGGTAGGTAGAATGGAAGGATAAAGAGGCAAGGTGGAATTGATGAGGTGCTACACCACTAGGTCTTGGCCTCATAGGGAAGAAAGTAGGAAAAGGTGGGAAAAAATGGAGTTAAAAGTGCAGAGGTCTTCATGGGACAGAAAAACCAGGTTAGCTGGAGTAAAAGTATGAGAACTGGGGTATAAAAGTTCAAAGAACTATATCAGTGCTGAGTGTTTTATAGGTTTGTACATGGACATTCAAATCTCCCGGGATTGAGAGGAAGAATCAGGATGGAGAGGAAGTCACCTACATAAAATGGTTTCGAAAGTACTTAAAGGAGAAAAGAGAGCTACTAGGAGAGATATAGAGCAGAATAGCTAATTGCATCAGACCTAAAAGGAGGAACAAGTTTTGTAAAAAAGCAAGGGGAATATTGAACCTGCCATGGACTATGAGGTTCAGGGGTGTGGGAAAATGAGTAACCTCTGTAATAGACTGTACAAAAAAATGATATTCCTAGAAAAATAGTTAGGTTGCAAGATAAGAATTACAGGAATCTGGAAAAAAGTTCTCAACCTTTTAAACTTCCCAGTTAACCAAACACCTCAGGTAGTATCAGAGGCCTAATAGCAGCTACACTCTTTCCTTAGGGCTTGACATGGAGTGAAAAGTCACTGGTAGACAGGAAAAAGATGTTTAATTTCACCAATGATTAAAGAAATGCAAATCAAAACAAAATATAAAATGCATCACCTATCAAATTAGCAAAGATTAAAAAGACTGATGATAACCATTGCTGGCTATGTAGACAAAGAGGCATTGTTGGTGGGAATGGAAACTGGTGTAACCTAGTTGAAGGGCAATTTGGCCACATCTAGTAAAGTCTGAAATACTCATACCCTTCAACTGAAAATCCACTTTTAAGAATGCCGACACATATAAAGAAATATGTTCAAGGCTATTTGATACAACAATGTCTGCATTTGTAAAACATGTGAATAACTGAATTGTCCGTTAACAGGGACCAATATTTTAAGCCAGAGGCTATAAATCTCATCTCCAACTGAGAAAATGGCAGAAGAGAGGTGAAAAGTGATTCTCTCCTTTCTTCACTTCTACCAAATAATAGGGGTGGGGTGAAGAGAGCATGTTCTCATGTAGGAATGTATAAACAACATTTCAAAATGAGAAAATGTACACTCCAAATTTCTTCTTTTTTTAACATCACCTAATAAATGAAATTCAAATATTCACTTAATAGAATATCATATAGTCACTGAAAAAAATGAGATAGTACTGATTGAACTGACCTAGAAAATATTATTCATATATTAAGTATAAAAAGTTAGTTGCAAATCTTACTTTTACAAAGTAGTAATAATAGTAATATATATATATATATATAGTTATAATTCTTCACCAAGTGAGATATCAGGGAAGCCCTATATACAATTATATATGCTGAAAATCTAGACCTGTACTGTGCCATATGGTAGTCACTAGCCACAAGGGGCTATTTAAATTTAAACTGATCAAAATTGAATAAAGTTTTAAATTCCTTACTCTCACTAGTCACATTTCAAGTATACAACTGCCACATGTGGCTAGTGGCTATTGTATTAGTACAGATCCAGAACATTTCCAACATCACATGAATCGGGCAGCACCCTCTCACTCAGTCATGTCTGACTCTATGACTCTAGGCTCCTCTGTCCATGGAATTTTCCAGGCAAGAATACTGGAGTGGGTTGCCATTTCCTGCTCCAGGGGATCTTCTCAACCCAGGGATCAAACCCAGGTCTCCTGTAATGCAGGCAGATTCTCTATCTTCTAAGCCACAAGGGAAGCCATCAACACAGGAAGTTCAAATAGTGCTGATCTAGAGGCAAACATTAAACTATTAACAGCGATGTATATATTGTGGGGGCAAACTACAGGGAATATACACATTTTATGTTATATACTTCTGAACTGTTTACTTCTTCTACAATGTACATGTATAACTTTTATAATGAGAAAAATAAATAATGAGAGACAAAGAGAGAGGGAGGAACACTATAGTGTTTTTGAGAACAACAAGATTTCATGATTGCCAGGGTCTTGTGGGCAATGGGGAGTCATTGGAGGATTTTGAGTTTAAAGTGACATTGTCATATTTGCTCAAGAAAGATGACTTTAGAATCAATTTGGTGGCCAAACTGGGGAGCAATTACTAGAGACAAGTAAACCAGTCAGAAAGATATAGTACTTAAGGCAGAGGCTGGAAAGAAAGGATAGATTTGAGAAACACTTGAGGATAGCTGACAGGATGAGGCAATTACCAGATGGAGGGGAACAGAGAAAATTCAAGGCTGACTTTTTCAAGCTGGGGATATATAGGTGTTTATGGAGATGGGAAGCACAGGATAATTGTACAAATGTGAGCCTATTTTTTTTTCATCCATTCATTTTAATTCACAAATGTTTATGAGGTTGTACTACCTATCAAATCTATTCCTCTTCTCCATTCTCACTCTCTTTGGTCTCATGAAGTCAGTTTCAGAAAGGAAATACAAATGTACGGTATAGGACATGCAAAAAAGGAACAGTATAAAGAATGGCTAGAATAATGGGTTTGAAATGACCTAGGGGAGTCACACAGTAAGCACTAATAATATATTATAATGAAAAATGTAGGCAATAGGACTAGGAAATTGAAAAACATTAGGGCTAGATATTTAAGATAGTTAAATACACACACTCTTAAAAACCTTTTAAGGCAGAGGCTATAAATCTCATCTTCAATTGAGAAAATGGCAGAAGAGTGGTAAAAGTGATTCTCTCCTTTTCTTCACTTTTACCAAATAATTGGTGGGGTGAAGAGAGGAAGTTCTTGTGTAGAAATACATAAACAAAATTTCAAAATGAGAAAATGTACACTCCAAATTTCTTCTTTTTTTTTTCAACATCACCTAATAAATGATACAGAAGCCAAGGTTCTGAAGATCAGAAAGTAAGTGACTCAGCATAAATGAGTGATGAAGTCTACTTAGACTGTATTCAGAGGTAGACCTATACAAAGACATCAGAAAGCTCAGCTTTATACTCAGAGCTCTGAAAACCCTTAGAACCAAACTGCATTTATTCTATACCCAGTCTTACTTTCACTTGGTACCTTAGAATCAACAGAAAGATACATCAGAGTATTTGAGTTGGAAGGACCATGAGATATTATTTAAGAGTTTTTTAACCAGAGATCTGAGGTCTGTATACTCTGTGAAATTTAGGTCTGTTTTCTGTATGCATAGCCATATGTACATTTTTCCAGGGGAGAGGGTCAATCATATTGTCAAAGAGTTCAGTATCCACCCCCCAAAAAAGTTATGTCATTATATTCTAGTCTAACCACCTTGCTTTACAGAGGATGATATTTAGAGAAGGAAAGAGACTTGCCAAGGGCACACAGTAAATTAGTGGCAGATCTTAATCTAAAAACCAGGTGTCTTTTTCTTATATTCTTTCCATGATAAACTGCTACTTTAAGAGATCCCATAATTATGTCAGTGCAAGTTCTTTAAAGTCCTGATTATTACCTTTGCAATGAAAATTCCAGCATCCATAATAGCTTTAATGTGTCTCAACCACCCTGAGCTCTCCAGGCCGCTAAGAAATTCACTCATTGTTGGAGTTTTCAATTCACAAACTAAGGTAGAAAAGGAAGCAGAGATTGAAATTCACAATTACCTCAGTTTATTCAACAAGAAAGGGGACAAAATGGACCCCCATTTCGTAAATGAGGAAGCCGAGGCACAGAAAGGTTAAATAATTAGTTGGAAATCACACAGTGAATCAGGGACAGTACTAGGACTAGAGTCTACCATATCTCCTAGTTTGGTTTTCTGCTTTCTCAAGTCCATAGAATCCACCCCCAACACCACAGAAATCTCTAAAGAAGAGAGACAGAAGACTGAGTTAGTATCCACAGAAAAATACTCATATCTCCTGCTATTAGAAAACACATTTGATCCCCATTCTAACTCCTCCTACTCATCCTAACTCTGTAGCCCTTAACATCTGTCTCTACTTCCACATCACCACCTACTCCCTTGCAGTTCTGTGCTGTCTCAACAGTTGAAAAAAATTTATTTTAATTTTCATGCATTTTGCACTGGTTATCCAACAGAGGGCAATCTTTTGCCTCAAAAAAAATCTGCAAAAGGTTCTCTTCTACTATACAATATTCTGGGACAAAAAAGAAAGGAGGAAGAGACCTAAGGAAGAGGAATCCTAATACCCTAAAAGGGCTGCAGACTGAGGAGACAGGATCTGATAAGGGTCATGAGAAGGAGAGGTCCTGGAAGATAGTATAAGTAAAAATTGAGGAAAGGAAGAACAGGGACTTCACTTAAGGAGGGCAGGTTTTCCCTAATGTGTGCCTGAGATGACATATCACATAATGGATTCCTGGATAGTGGCTTTGGGAGAAATGTTCTAGACTCAAGAGTCCTGTGAGGCCCTGATCTCACCTAGACCCCATTCTGATCCCAATTATTTTGCAGCTATGACAGATGACCAATTGCTTGATAGCAGCTTTATTCCTTTGAAGTCTAAATTCACCCCCTTTATCAGCACAGTGATGAAACTGGACTGACTCTTTACAGCAGATTAAATGAGGAACATGAAATAAATCCCAAATTCACTTCTATTTGTGTTGATCTACCCACCTCTACATAGCAGTCTCTATAATTTTATACAGATACATTATTTCCATAGCAACTAAACCCAGATGGACTCCACAGAGTTATGAAACTAAATATTGTAGTTCCTTTGTCAGACCAACACTGCTATAATTCAATACTATCTATGCAAACTGGATACGTAATATAGTCAAAAATCTTATCACCTATTGATTCTGCTCTCCTTGTTGCTTTTATATTTCACCCCAAAATCAGACATACTTTTCAGTTACATAATTATGCAATCTGTTTAGACTCTGGCCTAGCCCAGGTGAAATCCCTGTACCTTCCAAGAGTTTCTGCAAGCTGCTCCGCATGACATGGATGTTCTCAATGCTCATGAACCTGAAGCGAATATTGGCATAGTTGTCTTCATTTTCATACCCCTTCCCAGCTGCTCGGTTAGCCAAGGCATTTAACTGCAATATTGAGAACAGATAGAGCAGATGATGAAAGAACATGGTTTGTCAATCTCAGTGCTTCATTCTAAACAGTTTTAAATCTTATCCATTTAAAAATAAGTCATATCAGATACAGCATATTCTGGAATGAAGAGAATTTCATTGGCATTTAGATAAGGTATTTTAAGTAACAGAATAGTACAGGGAAAGATAAGGTACTTTTAGTATTTTTACTTTATTTAGTATTTTTATTTCTTATTTTATTTTTTTTAAATTTATTTTAACACTGTGAGTGCTCCCCACACACGTCAGTGATATTTGTCTGCAGTGCCCCTCCCTCCCCACAGCACAACTGAACAAGCGAACCTAAACAAGAGACCACCTCTGCCCACTGTGTCAGGGCGGAAATCAGACACTGAAGAGACCTGCAAACAGAAGCCAAATAAACAAAGGGAACTGCTTCAGAAGTGACTGGTGCAACAGATTAAAATCCCTGTAGTTAACACCGACTACACCGGAAGGGGCCTATAGATATCGAGAAGTGTAAGCTGGAACGAGGAGCTATCTCAAACTGAGCCGAACCCACACTGACCTCAACAGCTCCAGAGAAATTCCTAGATATATTTTTCCTTAATTTGTTTTTTCTTTTCTTTTTTGTTTTTTTTTTAAATTTTTTCTCTTTTATTTTCCTTTAAAATTCCCTATTACTCCTCCATTACTCCTTAACTTTCATTTTCATATATTTTTATGATTTTTTTAATTAGAAATTTTTTTTTCTTTTTTTCTCTTATTTTCTTTTAAAGTCCTCTATTACTCCCTAATTTTCATTTTCATTTCACTATAACCTTGGGGAAAAAAAAAAAGAAGAGGCCTTATTTTTAAATCAAACTTCATACATATTTCTAAATTTTTTGTGTGTTTTTGTTTTTAATATTGTATTTTTAAGAGTCTAACCTCTACTCTAGATTTTTAATCTTTGTTTTTCAGGATTTGATATCAATTTTGGACATTTAAGAATCCAATATTCAGAACCCATTTTTACTCAGGAGTGTGTTGCTTACTCTCTCCCACTTTTGATTCTCTATTTTCTCCCTCAGATCACCTCTATTTCTTCCCATCCCCTTATCTTCCCAATCCAATTCTGTGAATCTCTGTGGGTGTCTGGGCTATGGAGAACACTTTGGGAACAGAGAACTGCGTAGATCTGTCTCTCTCCTCTTGAGTCCCCCTTTTTCTCCTCCTGCTCATCTCTATCTCCCTCTTCCCTCTCCTCTTCTTCATGTAACTCTGTGAACCTCTCTGGGTGTCCCTCACAGTGGAGAATCTTTTCACCATTAACCTAGAAGTTTTATTATCAGTGCTGTATAGTTGGAGAAGTCTTGAGACTACTGGAAGAATAAGACTGAAATCCAGAGGTAGGAGATTAAGCCCAAAACCTGAGAACACCAGAAAACTCCTGACTACAGGGAACATTAAGTAATAAGACACCATCCAGAAGCCTCCATACTTACACTGAAACCAACCACCACCCAAGAACCAATAAGTTCCAGAGCAAGACATACCACGCAAATTCTCCAGCAACGCAGGAACATAGCCCTGAGCGTCAACATACAGGCTGCCCAAAGTCACACCTAACACATAGACCCATCTCAAAACTCACTACTGGACACTTCATTGCACTCCAGAGAGAAGAAATCCAGTTCTACGCACTAGAGCACCGACACAAGCTTCCCTAACCAGAAAACCTTGACAGGCCAATCATCCTACCCCACCCACTGGGTGAAACCTCCACAATAAAGAGGATCCACAGACCACCAGAATACAGAAAGCCCACTCCAGACACAGCAATCTAAACAAGATGAAAAGGCAGAGAAATACCCAACAGGTAAAGGAACATGAAAAATGCCCATCAAGTATTGTTTTTAAATTTATTTTATCTATTTTTAGTTTTTAAATTTTATTTATTTTATTTAGAATTTTTATTTTATTATTAAAACCCAGTCTAAGAGATTGATTGAAGGATATGGCAGCTATGAGGATGTCTGATCTGAAGAACTAAAATAATAATTTTGAGTTTCCTATCACAAACAACATTCTAAGTAGAATATGTTAACTTGTAGATTTTTTTTTCCTGCATGTGTTAATGTGAATAGTTTGTGTTTTTGAGGTTTCAATGGCATTGAATGTTTTCTCACCTGAAAGGGCTTTATACTGAGAAAAAAATCTTTATAACTGAGAAGTTCAAAAAGTATTTATAACTGAGAAGCTCTTGAAAGAAGTCTAAGAACTTCAGGGCCAATTAATTATAAAGAACTACTATAGAAGTGATTGGCCTCCAACTAATAAAATGATATTTAAAAAATAAATAAATAAATAAAAATAAACTTCTAATTGTCCATTACTAGATGGAAAAAAAAAAAAGAACTACTGTAGAAAAATGTCTAAAACATGACTTCAGGAGATACATGACTTTCACTCATTGATAAAATTGAAATGGAGCTACCAAGGGCCATTTTAACACTATATTCAGCTGTTAGAATACTTGTAGGTCATATGAAGAATGTTGGGTGGGGTAGTGAGTAAATGAAACTCACAGAGAGGAAACATTAATTGAAAAACTAGAAAGCAGCCAAAATACCTTCTATGATGATGACCATCTTACTAATGTTGTCTATTTTCTAATCTCCCATTACTGTGCATTCAGGAGGTAGGAGGAGCATGTATATGGATAGGGTGTAGTTTCTGTAGTAATAAAAATTTAAGAATGCCGTTGAAACCTCAAAAACACAAACTATTCACATTAACACACGCAGGAAAAAATTCTACAAGTTAACATATTCTACTTAGAATGCAGGATATTCGTTAAATGGAAAAATGATGGTAATTCTGATTTCTTATCACACAATGTCACTGAGCTTTCATTAAATTAATGACAAACATCAAAGGGACACCTCAGGAGGTGCAAGCAACAACAACTACCTAGTAACAAGAAAGTTTATTAAGATTGATGGATGCATTCACAAATTAAACAATAATTATAGTAGTCCCTACCCCAGTTTGGGCAGCAGCAAAAAGGCCAGTCACTACAGATAGCTAACTACATGATACCACTATACACTCTCTGGAAATAGGTCTGGCGTATCTGAGAAACTGCTACATATTAGCAGCCTAATGTTCAAGCAGGAAAGAATATATAATATTTGCTGAACCCCTAGTATGTGTATACTAGATACTGTGCTAGATTCTTCACATATATTATCTCATTTAATCCTCAACAAAAGCCACTAAAGATAGGTACTTTTATTATCCCCATAAGAAGATGAGTTCAGAGAGGTGAACCACTTTCAACCAGAATCATATGGATAAAAGCTGAAGGCAAGGTCTGAACCCAGATTCGATCAACTCACAAGGATGGAACTTTGTCACCACAATGCTGTTTCTAATAAAAGTATAGATCTAGCCATCCAGAAGAGGAGTGTTGCTAGATATCTGTATGTCCTTTGAGAGAGGAAAAATGGACCTATTAAAAAGGACTTTTGAGGAACTCCCCTGGTGTTCCAGTGGTTAAGACTCCATGCTCCCAAAGCAGGGGGCCCAGATTCAATCCCAGATCAAGAAACTAGATTCCACATGACACAACTAATAATATGCATGCCACAACTAAAGATTCCTGGAGAAGGAAATGGCAACCCACTCCAGTATTCTTGCCTGGAAAATCCTATGGACTGAGGAGCCTGACAGGCTACAGTCCAGGGGGTCAGAAAGAGTTGGACATGACTGAGCGCACGCGCGCACACACACACACACACACACACACACACACACACACACACACACACACACACACACACACACACACACACACTAAGGATTCCACATGTATCAGCAAAGGTCGAAGGTCCCACATGCCGCAACTAAGACTTGGTACAACAAAATAAATAAATAAAATACACTTAAAAAAAAAGAGTGACTTTTCGATCTTTCATTTGGACAAAGGGCACCAATTCTTTAGTTTTTCAAAAGCTTGGTACTTCTCTTTACCATTTTAAGATTAATAATGGTGAAAGACACAGATTTTATTAAACTCTTTCTAATCCCTGAATGTCAAATGAAGTTTTAGTTGAAGCAAGACACCAAACTTCTGAGAAATTGAAGGATCGTTGTTGTTGTTCAGTTGCCAAGTTGTGTCCCACTCTTTACTATGCCAGGCCTCCCTATTCCTCACTATCTCCCAGAGTTTGCCAAAGTTCATGTCCATTGCATCGGTGATGCCATCCAGCCATCTCATCCTCTGATACCCTCTTATCCTTCTGCCTTCAATCCTTCCCAGCATCAGGAACTTTTCCAGTGAGTCGACTGCTTGCATCAGGTGATCAAAACACTGGAGCTTAAGCTTCAGCATCAGTCCTTCCAATGAGTATTCAGGGTTGATTTCTGTCAAGATTGACTGGTTTGATCACCTTGCTGGCCAAGAGACTCTCAGGAGTCTTCAGCACCAGAGTTTGGAGGCATCAATTCTTTAGCACTCTGCCTTCTTTAGGGTCTAGCTCTCACAACTGTACCTGACCACTAGGAAGATCATAGCCTTGACTATACGGACGTTTGTTGACAGAGTGATGTCTCTGCTTTTTAACACACTGTCTAGGTTTGTCATCACTTTCCTGCCAAGAAGCAATCGTCTTCTGATTCCATGGCTGCAGTGAAAATCCACAGGGATTTTAGAACCCAAGAAAAGGAAACTTGTCACTGCTTCCACCTTTTCCCCTTCTACCTGCCATGAAGTAATGGCCATTGACATCTTAGGAATCAGTGAACTAACATGGACAGGAATGGGCAAATTTAACTCAGATGAACATTGTATCTATTACTATGATCAAGAATCCCATAGAAGAAATGGAGTAGCCCTCAAAATCAACAAAAGAATCTGAAATGCAGTACTTGGGGGCAACCTCAAAAATGACAGAATGGTCTCAGTTTGTTTCCAAGACAAGTCTTTCAACATCACAGTAATTCAAGTCTATGCCCTTACCACCGATGCTGAAGAAGCTTAAGTTGAACAGTTCTATGAAGACCTAGAAGAACTCCTACAACTAACACCAAAAAAAAAAAAAAAAAAAAAAAAAAAAAAAGATATTCTATTC
This sequence comes from Muntiacus reevesi, assembly GCF_963930625.1. Classification (NCBI taxonomy): domain Eukaryota; kingdom Metazoa; phylum Chordata; class Mammalia; order Artiodactyla; family Cervidae; genus Muntiacus; species Muntiacus reevesi. Next base: position 45,995,003 of record NC_089271.1, read on the forward strand.
ATCACTGGGGATTGGAATCCAAAAGTAGGAAGTCAAGAGATGCCTGGAGTAACAGGCAAGTTTGGCCTTGGATAACAAAATGAAGCATGGCAAGACTAACTGAATTATGAAAAGAGACTGCACTGGTCATAGCAAACACCCTCTTTCGACAACACAAGAGACGACTTTACACATGGACATAACCAAATGGTCAATACTGAAATCAAATTGATTATATCCTTTGTAGCTGAAGATGGAAAAGCTGTACACAGTCAGCAAAAACAAGTACTGGAGTTGACTGTGGCTTAGATCATCAGCTTATATCACAGCAAAAATCAGGCCTAAATTAAAGAAAGAGGGGAAGAACAATAGGCCAGCCAGGTATGACTTTAATCACATTCCCCATGAATATGGAGTGGAGGTGAAGAATAGATTCAAGGGATTAGATCTAGTAAATAGTGTGTCTGAAGTACTATGGACAGAGGTCTGTAATACTGTACAGGAGGCAGTGAATAAAACTATCCCAAAGAAAAAGAAAACCAAGAAAGCAAAGTGGTTATTTGAGAAGGCTTTACAAAGAAAGAAGAGAAGTGAAAAACAAGGGAGAAAGGGAAAGGCACATCCAACTAAACACAGAGTTCCAAAGAATAGCAAGGAGAGACAAGAAGACCTTTTTCAATGAACAATGCATAAAAATAGAGGAAAATAACAGAAGAGGAAAGACTAGAGATTCCTTCATGAAATATCAAGGGAATATTTTGCCCAAAGATGGGCACAAAAAAGGACAGAAACGGTAGAGAACTAGTAGATGCTGAAGTGATCAAGAAGAGATGGAAAGAATACACAGAAGAACTGTACCAAAAAGATCTTAATTAACCGGATTTCTATGATTTTGTGGTCAGTCACCCAGAGACAGACATTCTGGAGTTCACATGAAGTCAAATGGGCCTCAGGAAGCACTGCTGTTAATAAAGCTAGTGGATGTGATGGAATTCCAATAGAGCTATTCACCCTAAAGAATAACGCCATAAAGGTGTTGCACTCATTATGTTAGCAGATCTGGAAGACTAGTAGTGGCCACAGGACTGGAAAAGGTCAATCCTCATCCTAATTCCCAAGAAAGGTAGTACTAAAGAATGTTCAAACCATCAGACAATTGCACTCATCTCCCATTCTAATAAAGTCATGCTTAAAATCATGTATGCTAGGCTTCAGCATTATGAGAATCAAGAACTTCTAGCTGTCCAAGTTGGGTTTAGAAAAGGAAGAGGAACCAGAGATCAAACTGCCAACATTCACTGGATCATAGAGAAGGCAAGAGAATTCCAGAGAAACATCTACTTCTGTTTCATTGACCATTCTAAAGCCTTTGACTGTGTGGATCCTAACAAACTGTGGAAAGCTCTTAAAGTATACCAGACCACCTTACCTGTCTTTAAGTATACCAGACCATGTTGTATTCTTAAAGAATACAAGACCATCTTACCTGTCTCCCGAGAAACCTGTATGCGGGTCAAGAAGCAACAGTTAGAACCCTGTATGGAACAACTGATTGGTTCAAGACTGAAATGGGAGTTCAACAGGGCTGTCTGCTGTCACCCTGTTAGTTTAACATATATTGCTGAGCACATCATGAGAAATGCCAGGCTAGATGAGTTACAAGCTGGAATCAAGATAGGTGGGGGAAACATCAACAACCTCAGATATGTGGATGACATCACTCTAACGGCAGAAAGAAAAGAGAAACTAAAGAGCCTTGTGATGAGGGTAAAGGAGGAGAGTGAAAGAATCACTTTAAAACTAGATATTTAAAAAAACTAATATCATGGCATCCAGCCCCACTACTTCAAATAGAAGGGGAGAAAGTGTTCTTGATCTCTTCTGCTTCTACTATAGGTCTCTACACATTCTGTCCTTTATTGTGGCCATCTTTGGGGCAAAGTGTTCCACTGACATTTCCAGTTCTCCTAAAGAGATCTCTAGTCTTTCCCCTTCTGTAGTTTTCCTCTACTGTTGTGCATTGAAGAACACCTTCTTGTTTCTCTTTGTTAATCTTTGGAACTCTGCATTTAGTTGGATGTACCTTTCCTTTTCTCCTTTGCTTTTCACTTCTCCTCTTTCTTCAGCTATTCATAAAGCCTCCTCAGATAACCACTTTGCTTTCTTGCTTTTCTTTTTCTTTGGGAAAGTTTTGATCACTGCCTCCTGTACAGTATTACAGACCTCTGTCCAGTTCTTCAGGTACACTGTTTACTAGATCTAATCCCTTGAATCTATTCATCACCTTCACTGCATATTCATAGGGGACGTGATTTAAGCCATGCTTGGCGGGTCGAGTGGTTTCCCATGCTTTCATTAATTTAAGTCTGAATTTTGCTATGAGAAGCTGATGATCTAAGCCACAGTCAGCTCCAGTACTTGTTTTTGCTAACTGTACACAGCTTCTCCATCTTCAGCTACAAAGAATGTAATCAATTTGATTTCAGTATTGACCATTTGGTTATGTTCATGTGTAAAGTCATCTCTTCCATTGTTGGAAAGGGGTGTTTGCTATGACCAGTCCATTCTCTTTGCAGAATTCAGTTACCCATCCCCTGCTTCATTTTGTACTCCAAGGATGGTACATGAACAAAAACAGAAATTATTTTCTCTCCTGAGCCCAGTCAGAGAGATCGCAAAAATGGACAAACATCTGCCTAAAGCCACAGTGTGGTTTCAAGCACATGCCTAATTCTGCAGTCACAACTCCTGGCTTAGGCTTCAATCTAAATCACTGACTTAGCAATCACTAGTTAGCAATGAAACCACCTAGTCAGCCACATTCCACATATCAAATTATAAGCAAAATTATTTTGTTCTGTGGCTGTGTGTGAAAAGAAAAGACTTTAAGAAGAGGGAACCTGAAAGATGGCGGAGGAGTAAGTGGACGTGGAGTATATCTCCCTCCACAGATGCATCAGGAATAAACCTTCAGATACAAAAATGCATGGAGAACACCAGCAGAGAGTGGACAGAAGTTCCTGACCAGTGGAAAAGAATATATAGCACCAAGCAAAACTCGGTAGTATGAAGGAACTAGGGGGAAAAACAGGAGTGTTACTAGGACTGGACCTGCCCTTGGCAGGTGGGGGGACTGAAGCAGGGGCCTGTCTGAGTTGGAGGAGAACAACAGGGTAATTGTCTGAGTTGGAGGAGAAACATTTAAGGCTGTGAGTGAAACAGCTAATCTGTGGCAGCCTAAATGGAATGAGAATCAGACAGTCCTTGCTGTAGCCATACATACTCTGAACAGGGACATAGGTACCCTAGAAGGTGCAGCGACTGGGAGCTGGACCTTAGGGATTGTGAAGCAATCCTAGGGCGAGGGCTGCTATTGACTGCAGAGACACGGACCGAGGGGACATGAAGGAGGAGATTGCAGTGGGAAATGCCTGTGGAGTTAAGTGAGGCAGCCATGGAAGTAAGGCAATACTGCTGAGTCACATGTAGGGAATGGAGCCATCACCATAGCACCTCTCTCCCCACAAGCGAGCACCAGCAGCCGAACAATAGAGAGACTGACCCATCAAGCACCTGACACACTGGACTACAGAGCAGGACCACACCCAGGGTGCCCCTTTAAGTACCTGAAGTGCTGATCTACAGAGTAGGACCCCAGCCAGGGGGGCCCCTCTATGTAGCTGATGCACCGAACAACAGAGAAGGACCCCAGGCAAGGGAGCCCTCTAAATGCCTGAACAAGCAGAGCTACAGAGAAAGACTAGCCAAAGAGGCCTTCTGATCGCCAGCTACCAGAGGCTCGAAAAAAGACCCTGAAAGGGCCATAACTCCACCGGCTGAGGCACTCCGTGTCCCTGCACACTTGGCGCCGCCAGGATCCCGGTGACCTAAACAGCTGTGCCACCTTCACACTCAACCCTCATTGGGGTAGAGCTGCCACATATATGCAGGGTCGCTTCAGTTGTGTCCAACTCTTTGCAACCCTGTGGGCTGTGGCCTGTCAGGCTTCTCTGTCAGGGGATTCTTCAAGCAAGAATACTGGAGTGTATTAGCCAATACTGTTTGCCTTACCCTTCTAGAGCACTATATTTCCTGCTGCCCTAGCCGCTAACTCCCCTGAGTACCTGGTGCTGCCAGAATCACTGTGACCCAAGCAGCTACAACACCTCCGTACCTGGTCCTCACTGGGGCAGACCCAAGTTCTCCAGGACAGTCTCAGGAGCAAACTTCAATGGACGACCCACACACAGAGATGGAAATAAAACCACAATAGAAACCCAGGGGCAGTGTGGCTGAGGAAGAAGAGCCAAAACCTTCTCAACAGCTGTCCAAGCTGCAGATTGAATCCCCATGATCAACTAGGCAAACTTTCTGTGGAATGTATAAAAGGACATTGAGGGCTCCCACAAAACAAAATGCACTAGTTCTCAGAGCTGTGGACACTGGAGGCAAGATCACACAGGTGAAGGACCAGATTAGAATCTGAGGTGTTCCCACAGCAGGTCCAGAGACCAGCACATTATCAGAGGGCATCCTCGGAAGGTGAGGTAGACTGTGATTCCCAGCATGGGAAACGATCCTGACAGCAGTGACTAAAGAAAAACATTTACTATGCTTATATTTTGACTTGTTCTATTGTTAATTTTGGATTTTCTTTTCCATTTCCTTTTTTCCCCCTTCTGTTGTAGTTGTTGATTTTATTGAAACTATTAAAGCTAATTAAGCTTTTAAGGTGTTTTTTTTTTTTTTTTGCAGTCATACTTTTTATTGTTGTTATAAACCTCTGACTCTATTTTGAGATTTTGCAGTTCTGTGGAATTTTCTTTTTTTTTTCTTTACTCTTTCCTCTTCCTTTTTGATATCTTTTTTCTTTTCTCCATTTTTAATTTTAATTTTTAAACTTATTATTATTTTTTCTACACTTATTCCTTTGTATGCGTTTCCTACTGTTCTCTTCCCCTTGCAGTTAAACTTTAATTTACATAAATCTTCTTTATCTGTCTCTATTTAGCTTTAAATATTTATACTTCCCTTTTCTTTCTTTCCTTCCCTCTCAATGTATTTGTTACTTTTGTTTTCATTTCTTTATACCACACTTGGCACCTTGCTTTAGCTTTGTTTTCTAGTTTGTGCTTCAGTTAGCCTTGTTCTTATCAGGTAGATATAATTTTTGGTTTCCTTTGTTTGCTAGGTCAATCTATTGTATTTTACTTTGTTGAACTGTTTTGATTTTGCTTATGGATGTATATGTATGTGTGTATATTCCATAACTTCAATCATATTTACCTGATTTTCTAACAGTCATTTGTCTGAGGTTCATCTTTGGTTTCTTGTTTTAGGTTATGTTTTAATTTCGCTTATTGTCATAACAAACCACTTGTGGAATCTTTGTTCCTGACCAGAGATCAAGCCCTGAGTCTTTGGAGTGGGAACACTGACTCCAAGACCCTAGACTACCAGAGAATTAACCCTAGGGAGTGTCAAATAGTGAGAACTCCCACAAAGGAAACCACTTGAATACAAGACCAGGCATCACCCAACCACCTGTGCAGGATGCCTCATCTAAACAACAAATAAAACAAAAATACAAACCCAATCATCAACAGACAGGATTACCACCTCACTCAGTCTTTCCCATGAGAGTAAAAACAAACAGGCAAAAATTCAGCATAAATTTCACCCTATGTAAAACTTACACAAACCACAATACCAACCTTAGGGGGGCAGAAACCAAAAGGAGGAAAGAATTCAACCTTGAAGCCTGGGAAAAAGAGACCTCAAACACAGTAAGTTTAAAAAAATAATGAAAAGGCAGAGAAACACTGCATAAATGAAGGAACAAACTAGAAACACAGGAGTTCAAATAAGTAAAGAGGAAATAGGCAAACTACTTGAAAAAGAGTTCAGAATAATGATAGTAAAGATGATCAAAAACCTTGAAAACAGAATTCAGGAAATGCAAGAATCAATTAACAAAGACCTAGAAGAATTAAACATTAAAAAAAAAAACAGAGACAACACTATTACTGAAAGTAAAAATAGTCTAGAAGGAATCAATAGCAGAACAGCTGAAGCAGAAGAATGAATCAGTAAGCTGGAAGATAAAATGGTGAAAATAACTTCTGAAGAGAAGAATAAAGTAAAAAGAATGAAAATAACTGGGGATAGTTTCAGAGAACTCTGGGACAATGTCAAACACACCAACAATTGAATTATAAAGGTCCCAGAAGAAGAAGAGAAAAATAAAAGGTATGGAAAAATTTTTGAGGAGATTATAGTTGAAAATTTCCTGAGGAAATAGTCAACCAAGTCCAAGAGGCTCAAAGAGTCTATGCAGGATAAACCCAAGAAGAAACACACCAAGACACATACTAATAAAACTAAAAAAGATTAAACACACACACAAAAATACTAAAAGCAGCAAGGGAAAAATACCAAGTAAAATACAAGGGAAATCCCTTACATTTAACAGCTGATCTTTCAGCACAAACTCTGCAGGAAGGGAATGGCAGGATATAATTAAAGTACTGAAAGCAAACATCTACAACCAAGATTACTCTACTCGGCATGGATCTCATTCAGAATTGATGGAGAAATCAAAAGGTTTTCAGACAAGCAAAAGTTAAGAGAACTCAGTACCACCAAACCAGCTTTACAACAAATGTTATAGGGACTTATATATTCAAGAAATACAAGAGAAGAAAAAGATCTACAAAATCGACCCCCCAAAATTAGGAAAATGACAATAGGAACATAGATATCAATAAGTACTTTAAATGCAAACGGATTAAATGTCCCAACCAAAAGACACAGATTGGATGAATGGATACAAAAACAAGACCCATATACATGCTGTCTACAAGACACCCACTTCAGACCTAAAGACACATATAGACTGAAAGTGAGAGGATGGTAAACTATATTCCATGCAAATGGAAAGCAAAAGAAAGCTGGAGTAGCAATCCATATATCAGACAAAATAAATCTTAAAGAATATTACAAGAGATAAGGAAGGACACTACATAATAATCAGGGGATCAGTCCAAGAGGAAGACATAACAATTATAAATATCTATGCACCCAACATAGGAACATCTCAATACATAAGAAAAACACTAACAGACAGAAAAGGAGAAACTGACAGTAACACAGTAATAGTAGGAGACTTTAACACCCCACTCACACCAATGGACAGATCATCAAAACAGAAAATTAACACAGAGACACAAATGTTAAATGATACATAAGATGACAATCTGTCCTTGACTGATAGCCGACAGGCAGTGAAGGTTCAAACGCTCAATGAGAAGCAGCAGTAGGAAAGCCTGGGCACCAGGCATGTCATCGAGCTATGTTGAGTGGCTGAAGGGCATGTTCCTGCCAGTTAGGGCTAACAAAATATGGTCCGTTTGAGAATGGAATGGCACACTACTTAGTATTCTTGCCTTGAGAACCCCATGGACAGCATGAGAAGGCAAAAAGATATGACACTGAAAAAGGAACCCCTCAGGTCAGTAGGTGCCCAGTATTATACTGGGGTAGAGCAGAGATACAGCTACAGAAAGAATGAACAGGGTGAGCCAAAGCGGAAATGACGTCCAGTTATGGTTGTATCTGGTGGTGAAAGTAAAGTCAGATGCTGTAAAGAACAATATTGCATAGGAGCCTGGAATGTTAGGTCCATGAAGTAAGGTAAACTGGATGTGGTAAAACATGAAATGGCAAAAGTTAACATTGATATTTTAGGAATCAGTGAACTAAAATGGACACAAATCAGAGAATTTAATTCAGATGACCATTATATCTAATACTGTGGGAAAGAGTTCCATAGAAGGAATGGAGTAGCCCACATAGTCAACAAAAGAGTGAAATGCAGTACTTGGTTGAAATCTCAAAAATGACAGAATGATCTTGGATAGTTTCCAAGGCAAACCATTCAACATCACAGTAATCCAAGTCTATGCCTCACCCTCTAATGCTGAAGAAGCTGAAGTTGAATGACTCCATGAAGACCTACAAGAACTCCTAGAACTAACACCAGAAAATATGTCCTTTTCATCATAGGTGACTGGAATGCAAAAGTAGGAAGTCAAGAGATACCTGGAATAACAGGCAAGTTTGGCCTTGGAGTACAAAATGAAGCAAGACAAAGGTAAAAGCAAATCAAGGCAAAGAATTTTGCCAAGAAAATGCACTGATCATAGCAGACACACACTTTCAACAACACAAGAGAAGATTCTACACACGGGCATTACCAGATGGTCTGTACAGAAATCACAATGATTATATTCTTTCCAGCCAAAGATGGAAAAGCTCAATACAGTCAGAAAAAAAAAGAGATCTGGAATTGACTGTGGCTCAGATCATAAGCTTCTTATTGCAAAATTCAGGCTCAAATTGAAGAAAGTAGGGAAAAACACGAGGCCATTCAGATACAACCTAAATCAAATCCCTTAAGATTATAAGCTGGAGGTGGTAAAGAGATTCAAGGGACTAGATCTGGTAAACAGAGTGCCTGAAGAACTATGGACAGAGATTCATAGCATTGTACAGAAAGTGATGACCCAAAATCATTCCCAAGAAAAAGAAATTTAAGAAGGCAAAGTTGTTGTCTGAGGAGGCCTTACAAATAGCTGAGAAAAGGGGAGAAACAAAAAGCAATGGAGAAAGGGAAAGATATACCCAACTGAATGCACAGTTTCAGAGAATAGCAAGGAGAGATAAGAAAGCCTTCTTAAGTGACCAATGCAAATAAATAAGAGGAAAACAATAGAATGGGAAAGACTACAGATCTCTTTTAAAAAAACCTGGAGAAGGGAACTTTTCATACAAAGATAGGCACAATAAAGGATAAAAATGGCGAGGACCTAACAGAAGCAGAAGAGAGTAAGAAAAGGTGGCAAGAATACACAGAACTGTACAGAAAAGTTCTTAATGACCCAGTTAACCATGATTGTGTGGTCACTCACCTAGAGCCAGACATCCTGGAGTGTGAAGTCAAGTGGACTTTAAGAAGCATTACTGCGAACATAGCTAATGGAGGTGGTGGAATTCAGGTTGAGCTATTTTAAATCTTAAAAGATGATGCTGATAAAGTGCTATACTCTTTAGGCCAGCAAATTTGTAGAAGTCAGCAGTGGTTACAGGACTGGGAAAGATCAGTTTTCATTACAATCCCAAAGAAAGGCAATGCTAAAGAATGTTCAAATTACTGCACAATTGCACTCACTTCACATGCCAGCAAGATTATGCTCAAAATCCTTCAAACTAGGCTATGGAAAATGTAAACTGAGAACTTTCAGATGTACAAGCTGAATTTAGAAAAGGCAGAGGAATGAGGGATCAAATTGCCAACAGAGTCTGGATCATAGAAAAACCAAGGCAATCCCCCCCAAAAAAAACACATCTACTTCTGCTTCAATGACTATGTTAAAGTATTTGTGTGGATCACAACAAACTGTGGAATATTCTTACAGAGATGGGAATACCAAACCACCTTACCTGCCTCCTGAGAAACCTGTATGCAGGTGAAGAAGCAACAGTTAGAACCAGACATGGAACAACAGGCTGGCTCCAAATTGGGAAAGGAGTATGTCAAGGCTGTATATTGTCACCCCCTGCTTATTTAACTTATATGCAGAGTATATCATGCAAAATGCTGAGCTGGATGAAGCACAAGTTGGAATCAAGATTGTGGGGAGAAATGTCAACAACCTCAGATACGCAGATGATACTACTTTAATGGCAGAAAGTGAAGGGAAACTAAAGAGCCTCTTGATGAAAGTGAAAGAGGAGAGTAAAAAAGCTGGCTTAAAACTCAACATTCAAAAAATGAAGATCATGGCATCCAGTCCCATCACTTCATGGCAAATAGATAGGGAAACAATGGAAATACTGACAGACTTATTTTCTTTGGCTCCAAAATCAATGTGGACAGTGACATCAGCCATGAAATTAAACGACACTTGCTCCTTGGAAGAATGGCTATGAAAAACCTAAATAGTGTATTAAAATGGAAATATCACTTTGCTGACAAAGTTCCATATATAGTCAAAGCTATGGTTTTTCCAGTAGTCATGTATGGATATGAGAGTTGAACCGTTAAGAAGGGTGACTGCCATAGAATTGACATGTTCAAACTGTGGTGTTGGAGAAGACTCTTGAGTGTCCTTTGAACAGCAAGGAGATCAAACCAGTCAATCTAAAGGAAATCAACTCTGAATATTCAGTGGAAGGACTGATGCTGAAGCTGAAGTTCCAATATTTTGGCCACCTGATTCAAAGACCTGACTTACTGGAAAAGACCCTTATGCTGGGAAAAATGAGGGCAAGAGCAGAAGGGGGGATAGAGGATGCGATGGTTGGATGGCATCACTGACTTGACATGAGTTTGAGTAAACTCAGGGAGATAGTGATCAACAGAGAAGCCTGGCGTACTACAGTTCATGGGGTTGCAAAGAGTCAGAAATGACTTAGCATCTGAACAAGAATAACAAATTTGTCCTTTACTTGCCTAGCGGGACACAATTCATCTACAATCCCTTATTAGAGCCAGACAAAATGCTGAAGACCAAGGAATTAATGCAGAGAGTTTAGGTGGACCAGAGGATCCTCCTTTCTGCAACACTCACAGACAGTGGTAAGACTAAGTTGTTCAAAGTACCTTCTCACAGACTTGCTTGACAGTGAAGACTATAATAAAAAGGGTTTCCAAATGGTTCTCCACATGAAGAATATGTTGCCTCCACAATTTAGAGATGACACCCCTCAAAAGCAGGAAGTAGTTATGGAATGAAAATGATGCCCCTTTCCCTTGGCAACACAATTCTCCTAAAAGAAAAGGGGAGGGGAAAATGAGAGAGTCAATTCCTAGGTAGGTTGATAAGAAGTCTGTGGTCCCCGAAGAGGAGCAAGGGGTCTGGGGCTCTCAAAGAAGAGATAAGGGTCTGGAATTCTCAAGGAGAAGGAAAGGACAAACTTTTTTTCTACATTCCTTAGTCTTAGTAAGGATTATATAACAACAATGTATCCTGCTTGAGGACATGTTTCTCCTTCTTGACAACCTTCTGACTAGTCCTGTTATCTTAAAATGTATATTATGGGAGTGGGTCTGGTAAAATCTTTCTATTGTTAATTCTAATCCTGTCATTTTAAAATGTAAGTTGTGGGAATGGGTCTAGTAAGATCTTTACAACCTTGAGACATTCTTTTGATTTATTGCAATAACCAATTAAAAAGTATATAGTTCCCTTTGCTAAGACTAGCGAGGGGGGCCCTCTCTGTCCCCTTCTGATGTCTATGTCAGAAACTTTCTCTGTCCCTTTCTATACTTTATTAAAACTCTGTTACACAAAAGCTCGTGACTGATCAAGCCTGGTCCCTGGTCCCGAAGCTAAATCTTCTTCTTCAGAGATGACAAATTTGACATAGTTCACTGTAAGCTTTTATCTTTGGGGCTCATCTTCATTTGGGATCTTCAGGACAAGGTAAGAACACTCAGAGCTCTAGCCCTGTTTTCTCAGTATATATGCTTTCTTTACTTCACTAATTCTAGGGTGTGCCTGTGTGAATGAATGACACGCCCTGTGCAAAGCAACTGATGAGCCCTGGTGCCTCATAATCACTGAAGGCAGCCCCAGAAAGGGGCACCTTGCCAGGGGTTTATACTGACCTGCCAATGCCAAGAGACTCCCAATGTCCCTGCGAGGGGAGCAGCCAAAAATGGGCAAAGCGTGTGGACCGAAATTTTCTTTCTCAGTCACCTTTTCCTGGTCTCTTTGACCATTTTGTAATTGCATGGGGAATGACAACTACTAACCTAATCTGGTTCCTAGAATGTTGATGTTGACTCTTGTCATCTCCTGTTTGACCACTTACAATTTGCCTTGATTCAGGGACCTAATATTCCAGGTTCCTATGCAATATTGCTCTTTACAGCATTGCAACTTGCTTCTATCACCAGTCCCATCCACAACTGGGTGTTGTTTTTCTGGAGTTATTTCTCCACTGATCTCCAGTAGCATATTGGGCACCTACAGAGCTGGGGAGTTCATCTTTTAGTGTCCTATATTTTTGCCTTTTCATACTGTTCATGGGGTTCTCAAGGCAAGAATACTGAAGTAGTATGCCATTCCCTTCTCCAGTGGACAGACAACATTCTGACAGACCTCTCCACCATGACCCATCCAACTTGGGTGACCCCACACGGTCCTGAGGAGACACACATGACGACAAAGCAAGAGATTTTATTGGGAAAGAGGACACGAGCGGAGAGCAGCAGGGTAATGGAATCCAGAACAGTTCTGCTACAGGAATCCCTTAGAAGAAAGATTCCTTCTAAGGCAGGAATCCTTTAGAGAAATGGAGAAGCCATCATAGTCAAAAAAGGAGTCCAAAATGCAGTACTTGGATGCAATCTCAAAAACAACAGAATGATATCTGTTCATTTCCAAGGCAAGCCATTCAATATCACGCTAATGCAAGTCTATGCCCCGACCAAAAACGCTGAAAAAACTGAAGTTGAACAGTTCTATGAAGACCTCCTGGATCTTTTAGAACTAACACCCAAAAAATATGTCCTTTTCATTATAGGGGACTGGAATGCAAAAGGAGGAAGGCAAAGAACACCCGGAGAAACAGGCAAATTTTCTCTTGGAGTATAGAATGAAGCAGGGCAAAGGCTAAAAGATTTCCGCCAAGAGAAAGCACTGGTCATAGCAAACACCCTCTTCCAACAACACAAGAGAAGACTCTACACATGGACATCATCAGATGGCCAACATGGAAATCAGATTGATTACATTTTTTGCAGCCAAAGATGAAGAAGCTCTATACAGTCAGCAAAAACAAGATTGGGAGCTGGCTGTGGCTCAGATCATGAACTCCTTATTGCCAAATTCAGACTGAAATTGAAGAAAGCAGAGAAAACCACTAGATCATTCAGCTATGACCTAAATCAAATCCCTGACAACTATATAGTGGATGTGAGAAATAGATGTAAGGGACTAGATCTGATAGACAGAGTGCCTGATGAACCATGGATGGAGGTTCATGACAGGAGACAAGGATCAAGACAATCCCCAAGAAAAAGAAAGGCAAAGAGGCAAAATGGCTGTCTGAGGAAGCCTTACAAATAAGTGTGAAAAGAAGAGAAGTGAAAAGCAAAGGAGAAAAGGAAAGATATACCCATATGAATGCAGAGTTCCAAAGAACAGCAAGGAAAGATAAGAAAGCCTTCCTCAGTGATCAGTGCAAATAAATAGAGATAAACAATAGAATGGAAAAGACTAGAGATCTCTTCAAGAAAATTAGAGATACCAAGGGAACATTTCATGCAAAGATGGGCTCAAAAAGGACAGAAATGGTATGGACCTAACAAAAGCAGAAGATATTAAGAAGAGGTGGCAAGAATACACAGGAGAACTGTACAAAAAAGATCTTCATGACCCGGATAATCACGATGGTGTGATCACTCACCTAGAGCCAGACATCCTGGAATGGGAAGTCAAGTGGGCCTTAGGAAGCATCACTATGAACAAAGCTAGTGGAGGTGATGGAATTCCAGTTGAGCTATTTCAAATCCTGAAAGATGATGCTGTGAAGGTGCTGCACTCAATATGCCAGCAAATCTGGAAAACTCAGCAGTGGTCACAGGACTGGAAAAGGTCAGTTTTCATTCCAATCCCAAAGAAAGGCAATCCCAAAGAATGCTCAAACTACTGCACAACTACACTCATCTCACACTCTAGTAAAGTAGTGCTTAAAATTCTCCAAGCCAGGCTTCAGCAATATGTGAACCATGAACTTCCAGATGTTCAAGCTGTTTTTAGAAAAGGCAGAGGAACCAGAGATCAAATTTCCAACACCTGCTGGATCATCGAAAAAACAAAAGAGTTGATCTATTTCTGCTTTATTGACTATGCAAAAGCCTTTGCCTGTGTGGATCACAATAAACTGGAAAATTCTGAAAGAGATGGGCATACCAGACTACCTGACCTGCCTCTTGAGAAATCTGTATGCAGGTCAGGAAGCAACAGTTTGAACTGGACATGGAACCACAGACTGGTTCCAAATAGGAAAAGGAGTATGTCAAGGCTGTATATTGTCACCTTACTTATTTAACTTATATGCTGAGTACATCATGAGAAACGCTGGGCTGGAGGAAGCACAAGGTGGAATCAAGATTGCCAGGAGAAATATCAACAACCTCAGACATGCAGATGACACCACCCTTACAGCAGAAAGTGAAGAAGAACTAAAGAGCCTCTTGATGAAAGTGAAAGAGGAGAGTGAAAAAGTTGGTTTAAAGCTCAATGTTCAGAAAACTAAGACCATGGCATCCGGTCCCATCACTTCATGGCAAATGGGGAAACAGTGGAAACAGTGGTTGACTTTATTTTACTGGGCTCCAAAATCACTGCAGATGGTGATTGCAGCCATGAAATTCAAAGACGCTTACTCCTTGGAAGGAAAGTTATGACTAACCTAGACAGCATATTAAAAAGCAGAGACATTACTTTGCCAACAAAGGTCCGTCTAGTCAAGGCTATGGTTTTTCCAGTGGTCATGTGTGGATGTGAGAGTTGGACTATAAAGAAAGCTGAGCGCCAAAGAATTGATGCTTTTGAACTGTGGTATTGGAGAAGACTTTTGAGAGTCCCTTGGACTGCAAGGAGATCCAACCAGTCAGTCCATCCTAAAGGAGACCAGTCCTGGGTGTTCATTGGAAGGACTGATGTTGAAGCTGAAACTCCAATACTTTCACCAGCCAATGCGAAGAGCTGACTCATTGGAAAAGACCCTGATTCTGGGAAAGATTGAGGGCAGGAAGAGAAGGGGACAACAAAGGTTGAGATGGTTGGATGGCATCACCGACTCAGTGGACGTGGGTTTGGGTGTACTCCGGGAGTTGGTGATAGACAGGGAGGCCTGGTGTGCTGCGGTTCATTTGGTCACAAAGACACAAGACTGAGCGACTGAAATGAATTGAACTGAACTGAACTGAATGTAATCTGCCAAATTAAAGACTTACAAGGGACTCATGATCCATGCTGTTACTGTGTACTTTTACTTAGACCCATTGTATGTAAGCGCCTAGCCTTCCTAGGAACTGAAAGTTACAGTATGGAAACACCTAGCCCTGCAAGGATCCGAGAGTTACCAAAGCATGTTTGGGAGCAAGGCAGAACTCTAGTTCCAGGAATGTCTCTCAGGCTAGAGGACACTCTCTTGGCTGCCTGCCTCAGGGGCCAATGACCTGAAAGTGAGTCTGTGTCACAGCTGTGTCTTGCATCTATTTGGATAGAAGCACTGCTGGTGACCATGAGGTTTTTGAGGACACAGATCTGGAATTGCAGGATCTGGTATGATTGGAATTGCAATGGGCTTCTTCCTTTGGTAATGCTAGCTTTTAGCAGACCAGAGAAAGTGCTCCACTGGCTTCTGTCTCAACTCCTTAGATATTTCTTTTGAGGAGTCTGTGGAAATGAACTGGAAGGATTGGCCCTAGTAACTCCAGGACAAAAATCACTTTTTCCTCACTGGCCACCCTCTACTCCCTCTTTTGCCATCACATAAACTGATGTAGCAATAACTCCCCACTTTATTGTCCTCAGAAATGTGCACAGGCATGTGGAAGACAGTCCTAGTTACTCTGGGAAAGCTACACTGCTCTGCCCCAGGTGGCATCAGTGGAAAAAAGGTAAATCAGACAAAGGTCTTGGTGGTACAGAGCTAGATATCAATTCGGGATGCCATCAGGTCTACACCTGGTGCATTTCCACCCTACCTCGGTGGTAGAACCAAGAGGGATGGAGAACGATGCCTGTGTCAGTAAGGGGCAGACTAAGTCCGACCAGGGAAGGAAAGCTTCAGTGGCAAGATTGTCCACACCCCCATCTAGAGCAGGGAGGGATGCCTCCAGTGGAAAGAAGCCAAGGCTGTGGATGCCACTTTTTTTTTCCTCTTACAGATGGGAGCTAGCAGTTCCAGAAACACTCCTTTAAAATGTATTTAAAAAACACTGGGATAAGTTTGATCCCCAGAATTTAAAAAAGACACGCCTGATCTTCTTCTGTGATACTGAATGGCCATGGTATCCTTTGGAAGATGGAACGCTGGCCTGTTGAAGGATCTCAATTATAATACTGTTTTACAATTAGTCAGTTCTGTACAAAACAAGAGAAATGGGTATAAGTGACATATGTGTTGCTCTTTATCTCTCTGTGAGACATGCCAGACTTGTGTCCTAAGAGTACAGATTTGGGTATGAAACCTTCAGCTCCCTTCTGTCCTCTTACTTTGCCCCTGTATCTGGGGCTCCCAACTGAACAGGCTGAGAGTCAGGGCACCCTTCTAGAAAGGGTTGCCTCAGTCTCAGCAGAAATTCAAATGGTACCAATTGCAGCCAAGACTATCTAGAGGATCCAGAAAATTCCATAGAAGCCTTTACAGCACTAACTTCACCTTATGAGCTTACTTGGCGAGATACAATACATGTCTTGGGACAGACACTGAACCCTGACTAAAAAACTAAAGTTTTAGGGAAGCTACTACTACTTTTAGAGATAAATGGCTTGAAGGCAAGGGAAAGGGAGAACATGAAACAGTTCTCCTTCCTGTTGGAAGCCGAGTAGTTTCCATAACAGAGCCACTTTGTCAGATGCATTCTTGAAGGACTAAAGTGAGTGTTCACTAAGATTTTAAACTATGTTGACCTTAAACTATGCTAAGTTGGCTGACATAGAACAGGGGGAGAAGGAAACTCCTGGTAAATTCCTAGATAGGCTACAAGAGACTCTCTGTAAGTTTACTGATGTTGATCCCAAAAGGGCAGAGGAGGAATGATCTTAAAAGATAGATTTCTCACTCAGTCAGCTCCAGGTATTCACCATAAGTTACAAAAACAGGCATTTGGACCAAGTAAGTCTTTAGAAAAACTGTTACTGCTGGCTCAGATGGTATATTACAGTAGAGAATATGAGGAGGAGAAACGACAACAGAAAAGAACCAAAGGAAAGGCCCAGGCTCTAGTGATGGCTGCGAAAACTTCTATGAATCAGCCTGAAGAGAAAAATGCCCCGAGGAACCCAGGTGAAAAGGGGTGGGCTTGTTATTACTGCGGAAAGGAGGGGCATCTCATGTGAAGTTGCCCTCAGGCATCTAAGCTTCCACAGTTCCATGTTCAGTCTGCAAAGGACCAGACTGGAGAAGAGACTGCCCTCTGAGGTGTAGGCCCCAGGGGGTCAAACTTTCAAGACAACCAGGACTGAAGGTGCTTGGGGTCCCCACACAAGCTCCCATCCTAATAACACCTGAGGAATCCCAGGTATTAATAACTATGGCGGGCCAATCAGTCGATTTTCTTTTAGACACTGAAGCAACTTTCTCAGTACTCACTGAAGCCCCTGGTCCACTTTCCTCCCAATCCACTACTGTAATGGGACTGTCAGGATGAGCCAAACACTATTATTTCAGTCTTCCTTTAAGCTGCAACTGGGACTCTGCTGTTTTCTCCTGAATTTCTGATCATGCCACAGTCTCCCTCAGCCCTTCTGGGGAGGGATATACTGAACAAAGTCCAGGCCTCTGTTTTCATGAATATGGAACTCACTCTTTTAACTGAAGCAAATGTAAATCCTAAAGTATGGGCTGATGGAAAAACTGTGGGTTGAGCACAAAATGTTGTTCCTTTCCTTATCAAGCTCAAAGACCCTCACTTATTTCCACATCAAAAGCAGTATCCATTAAAGCCTGAGGTTCAGGAAGAGTTAAAACCCATCATTGAAAATTTAAAGGAACAGGGGCTATTCATTACTTGCAATAGTCCATGCAACATTCCTATTTTGGGTGTGACAAAGTCAAATGATAAATGGAGACTAGTTCAAGACTTATGAATAACAAGTGCCTAATCCTTATACTTTATTGTCTGAAATCCCTGAATGAGCCAAATATTTTTCAGTTATTGATTTGAAGGATGCTTTCTAGAGTTAAACCTATACTATACCATTCTCTGTCTACGACTTTAAGACAACTGAGAGGATTCTTGGGCACTACAGGCTATTGTCACATTTGGAGACCGGGTTATGGGGAAATTGCCCAGCCTTTAATGAGGGCCTGAAGGGAAGGGAAAGGGAAGTCGCTCAGTCGTGTCCAACTCTTTGCGAACCCATGAACTGTAGCCCACCAGGCTCCTCCATCCATGGAATTTTCCGGGCAAGAGTACTGGAGTGGGTTGTCATTGCCTTCTCCAGGGGATCTTCCCGATCCAGGGATCGAACCCAGGTCTCCTGCATTGCAGGCAGACGCTTTACCATCCGAGCAACCAGGGAAGCCAATGAGGGTTTGAACTATCCCCCAGTGACAGACTGTTTTTGCACACAGATATTGCCATAGATCCTAAAGCCTTAGAATTAAGTATGTGACTCAGCTTTCAGCTTTTCAAGAGACATTACAAGAACTCCGGGAGGTGACCCCTGACCCAGCCTCCACAAATTGTTCTTAACTGCTGTGTCTGTGGAGCACTCCCCTCCTCATCAACTGAAGGCTTAACATGGTTAGTTTCTCTCATTCAAGGAAAGGATTTTCTTCAAGTCTGCAAATACCTTCACCAACAACAATCATATATGATGCCTCTTCTTTATCTGATTACATCTAACAAGCCTAAGATGGACTGATAACATATTGTACCTTAACTATGGACATAATGTAACTTTTAATATTGAGTATGTTTTAACTTGATTTAATGACTATTTTGCCTAACATCTGTAAATGTATAATGGGATCTGTTTCTAACCATTTGAAAACTTTTAAGTTACAAATAGTTGTCCAGGCTCCTACAAGTGCCACAGCCTCCTCCAACTATTACTTGGGGCCCCTGGATCAGAGACACTCAATAGGAGGGTGAGGAGAATATGTTGCCTCCACAATTTAGGGACAACACCCCTCAAAAGCAGGAAGTAGTTATGGAATGAAAATGATGCCCCTTTCCCTTGGCAACACAATTCTCCTAAAAGAAAAGGGGGGAATGAGAGAATCAATTTTTAGGTAGGTTGATAAGAAGTCTGTCGTCCCTGAAGAGGAACAAGGGGTCTGGGGCTCTGAAAGAGGAGATAGGGGTCTGGAATTCTCAAGGAGGAGGAAAGGACAAACTTTTTTTCTACATTCCTTAGTATTAGTAAGGATTATATACCAACAATGTATCCTGCTTGAGGACATGTTTCTCCTTCTTGACAACCTTCTGACTAATCCTATTATCTTAAAATGTATATTATGGGAGTGGGTCTGGTAAAATCTTTCTATTGTTAATTCCAATCCTGTCATTTTAAAATGTAAATTGTGGGAGTGGGTCTAGTAAGATCTTTACAACCTTGAGACATTCTTTTGATTCATTGCAATAACAAATTTAAAAGTATATAGCTTTCTTGCTAAGACTAGTTAGGGACCCTTTCTGATGTCTATGTCAGAAGCTTTCTCTGTCCCTTTTCATACTTCAATAAAACTCTGCTACACAAAAATTCTTGAGTGATCAAGCCTGGTCCCTGGTTCCAAAGCTAAATCTTCTTTGGAGATCACAAATCTGACATCATTCAGCATAAGCTACCGACTTTATGGCAAATAGATGGTAAAAAAGTGGAGACAGTGGCAGATTTTATATTCTTGGACTTCAACTTCATTGCAGACTGTGACTACAGCCATGAAATTAAAAGACACTTGCTTCTTGGAAGAAAAGCTATGACAAACCTAGATGGCATGTTAAAAAGCAGAGACATCACTTTGTTGATAAAAGTCCATACAGTCAACGCTATGGTTTTTCCAGTAGTCATGTACAGATGTAACAGCTGGACCATAAAGAAGGCTGAGTACCAAAGAAGTGATGCTTTCAAACTGTGCTTCTGGAGAACACTCTTGAGAGTCCCTTGGGCAGCAAGGAGATCAAACCAGTCAATCCTAAAGGAAATCAACCCTGAATATTCATTGGAAGGATTGATGCTGAAGCCCCAATACTTTGGCCATGTGATGCAAAGAGCTGACTTATTGGAAAAGACCCTGATGCTGGGAAAGATTGAGGGCAGGAGGAAAAGGGAAAGACAAAGGGTAAGATAGTTGGATGGCATCATTGACTCAATGGACCTGAGTTTTAGCAAACTCCGGAAGATAGTGAAAGACAGGTTAGCTTGGCGTGGTGCAGTCCATGGGGTCACAAAGAGTCAGAAATGACTTAGGGAATGAACAACAACAAGCCCATATGCACAAATCCAACTTTCCCATTAACACTGCAAAGCTCACTACATGAGGAGGGGCACTGCAGCATGAGTAAAACAGAAGTATTAGAGAGGTTTTTGATACACAGATACCTTTGGTCTTGTGTCTACAACATACAAGAACTGGCTCCTTGGATTTGTCTGGCGAATAGCCTCTAGCAGGAGCTCATCATCTATGCAACGAGTATAAAATCCAGACAGAGGCTGGCTACAGCGGCAAATGGCAGCCTGTAAAGAAAAATGTGTCAATTGAGTGATCATATTTACAGGTGGTCAAAAATTCTCCTTGTTCCCATGTTCAATGAGTAGAAGAGGATGAGCCAACTCAGGATAGTGAAATAAAAAAAAATGCAGCCCTGAAATTCAGCATTTCAGGAACATTGAGCTCAGCTTCCTGCCTCCCTCCGCACTCCAGAATGTGGGCTGTATTACTACAAACTGTCGCTCAGATAGTCTTTTCTAACTTCTACATGGCTAAGATTCCCAACCCAGTCTTGGCAAATCCAGACTACAAGAAAATCACATCTTGAGTGTTTTAATAAAATTTTATCTATTTTTAATATGTATTAGGATAGTATTTTTCTTAAATTGTCTTGCTTTTTATAGTCCCAGTGATATCACCCACATACCAGAGGCTCACTTAAGAATTCAAGATAGAACAAACATCTAGAATTTCTTAAGAGAGTAGAATTCACTCATTTCAGGAGTCAAATGCCAAATCATAGTACTGGTTTGTTTAAAGCCATTTCAATATGAAAACAGCAGAGCTATGTAGCAGGTACATCTGATAATGATCAGTTAATGAACTGCATTCATTTTGGTGGTGGTGTTATATAGTCTGCTTACTTCGACAGTCTGACACACACAACCACTTATATTACTGTACTCTTTAGCACTTGAATACCTGAGAACTTCACTATTTGTCTAATTCCAGATCTCAGAGAGACCACAAGAGGAAAGAACTATTATCCCTTCTTATGGAAGGGGACTCAGAGGAGTCAAGTGCTTTCCCATAAGACCCTAAATTATATGAAAAATAGTGAGAAAGAATAAGGAAATCTGTGTTATAGTGTGAGACAACAATCTACAAATATCCTTCCATATGACTGTTCCCTTTCATTTAACAGTTACTTGCCATCACGCAGGAGCTGGCAGAGCAGGAAAGAAATAAATGAACACACTACAAAAGGCACTTAACATCTGCATGGCACTTTAAAATTTACAAAGTACACATATATTTTTCCTGATGTGACCCACTTAAAGCCACTCTAAAGTACTAAAGTTCAGAGAAGTAACATGCTTGAGGTCACAAAGCTAGTAAGTGACAGTACTGTGACTTAAACGCAGGTCTTCTAGAGCCAAGTTTAGTTCTCATCAGAGAAGTTTTGTCAACTCACATTGTTCTCTTTGTAGAGGTAGGAGAGCACAGGCACACGTTCTTTACTTCTGAACTTCGAACTTCCAACCACCATTCCCAATGTAGCAGATTTAGGAACCACTATTTCAGGAGGGTAGGTATTGCATATCTAAAAGAAAACAAACTCAATTTTTAAAACTTAATCTTCTTAGATTTTTTTTTTACCTGCTAGCAGCAACAGGTTGGAATGGCAATCACTCAAGCATTAGTTGCCCATTATTTATCAGCTAGAATCATTGATTCCTCAAAAATAAGAACAAAAATATCCTTGATGTAAAAAGCTCTTCCAAGTATGCTATTATTTTTTAGAAATGAAAATATTGATATATATAAGAACAAAATGCACCTTATGAGTAACTAACATTATAGGTAGAAACATTTTGCATATGTCACATTGCTAGAGGAGTTGAAACATGCCCTATGTGACTCCACTGGGAAAGTGCAAAAGCTTCAACTTTTGTCTGGTTTTCCCCAGACTTTTCTCCTTTTCCCTTTGCTGATTTTGCTTCCTATATTTTCACTGTAATAAATCACAGTCACAAGTGACTATATGCCAGGCCCTCCTAGTGAATTAATACACATGAGAGCTTCTATATTTGGCCCAGAAATCTTTCTGGAGATCTAGACTCAAATGCTTGATATCAAATACCTGATTTTCTTAATCACCTTAAACTCATGTCTAAAACTAAAAATGCTTTCTGACCCTCTTCTCGTGATCTTTATCTTGCTAACATATTCATACCCACTTGGGTCACCTAAACCATAAACCAGGAAACCTGGGATGCCTACTAAACTTCTCCCTCTTTCTCCCAGCCACATTAATGTGTCACCAGGTTCTTTAACTTCTACTACCTAAATATCTGTTAAAACTATCTCCTCCTCTCCATCCATAGCTATTGCCTTAGTTCAGGTTCTCATCACTTCTCATATCACTCTCCTGCATTCTTAACTCCAGCAAACCAATTCTTCATACCAATATCAAAGTTATCTTTCTAAAATACAAATATATACTGTAGATGAATGAAACTGGAGCCCATTATACAGAGTGAAGTAAGCCAGAAAGATAAAGACCAATGCCGTATACTAATGCATATATATGGAATTTAAAAAGATGGTAACGATAACCCTATATGTAAAACAGAAAAAGAGACACAGATGTACAGAACAGACTTTGGGACTCTGTGGGAGAAGGTGAGGGTGGGATGTTCTGAGAGAATAGCATTGAAACAAGTATACTATCAAGGGTGAAACAGATCACCAGCCCAGGTTGGATGCGTGAGACAAGTGCTCAGGGCTGGTGCACTGGGAAGACCCAGAGGGATGGGATGGGGAGGGAGGTGGAAGGGGGGTTCAGGATGGGGAACACATGTAGATCCACGGCTGATTCATGTCAATGTATGTCAAAAACCACTAAAATACTGTAAAGTAATTAGCCTCAAACTAATAAAAATAAATGAAAAAAATAAAATAAAATACAAATATACTTACAGACATTTCCAAGTTAAAAGACTATTGTGGTTGTGGTCCTCAGGATAACATTCAAATTCTTTAATTTATCTGTGATCTGAGTTCACTTACTGACCTCTTTCCTTCTCTCCCTGTATAAGTTAGGATAGAATCCCTTCTCTAGGCTATTCCCCAAAGCTGAAGGCTCTTACTGGCATTCCAGTTTGACTTCCATATTCTTCATCTATGCTCCCATAGCACCCTATGCTTTAGACTATGAGAACTCTGACTTGGTGTTTTAAATGCACTAGTTATTTAATAAAAATCTTGTTGAATGGCTGAATGTTGAATGAAAAGGAGAGATAATGGGTGTTTTTTTCCTTTTTCAAAACTTTGCTTGCTGAAATACTTCTGTTTCAATTAAGTGAACCAAAAGAAAACAGTAACAAAATTACCTCATAGTTTCTGTTGGCATCTGTTATGGTCCAGTACCTGTTAGGAATTCCCATACGTCCAAAGTCTGATGTTTGGTCAATCAGCTTCCATCCATTTTCCCTCATGTCTTTTGAGAATTTGGGATTATATGAAAAAGCATACAGATCTTCAGGTAATTCTATAGAAGAAATATAGGCATTGGAATAAAGTAATAATGAATGAAACATAACACCAAATAATGCAATAAAAGCTAGATTTTATTCTTCCTAAGGGAGTATTTGTCATCAGTCCCGGAAAAGGACAATAATTTGTGTACAAGGTTGCCTTTATTTGTGTACAAGGAATAAGAACTGAAATAATGCTTCAGAGTTTTTTTTTTTTTTTAAATATTTATATGATCCCAATACAAAGCAGGAACATTCTGCCTGGTTTTCTGTAAAATGCTGGATAATGGACTGAACTCACATGCTGAGAAAGTGGTCCTTACCAAAATTTTTAACTGATCTTCAATGTTCTAACTGCAGTACTTGTTGTGACATATTGCAAAACATTAGCAGTGTTCTTAAATTTTGTTAGTGAGGTCAGTACCAGCTTCTGGCTGATAAACGGCCATCTCTTCTTCTTGTCAACCCCACTTCCTCCTTTCACAAGATTCAACATATAGTCAATAACTTATTTGATCATTTAATAACATTTTATGTGGCAATAAATTGATTATGTGGCAATAAAACAGAAACCCAAGTAAGATGGTAGGTGCTTAGAGAGGGCATCAGAGGGCAGACAGACTGAAATCACAATCACAGACAACTAGCCAAACTGAGCATATGGACCACAGCCTTGTGTAACTCAGTGAAACTAAGCCATGCTATGTGGGGCCACCCAAGACGGACGGGTCATGGTGGAGAGGTCTGACAGAATGTAGTCAACTAGAGAAGGGAATGGCAAACCACATCAGTGTTCTTGCCTTGAGAACCCCACGAACAGTATGAAAAGGCAAAAAGATAGGACAGTGAAAGATGAACTCCTCAGGTCAGAAGGTGCCCAACATGTTACTAGAGATCAGTGGAGAAATAATTCCAGAAAGAATGAAGGGATGGAGCCAGAACAAAAACAACACCCAGCTGTGGACGTGACTGGTGATAGAAGCAAGGTCTGATGCTGTAAAGAGCAATACTGCATAGGAACCTGGAATGTTAGGTCCATGAATCAAGGCAAATTGGAAGCGTTCAAACAGGAGATGGCAAGAGTGAAGGTTGACATTCTAGGAATCAGCGAACTAAATGACAGAATGATCTCTGTTTGTTTCCAAGGCAAGTCATTCAATATCACGCTAATGCAAGTCTATTCCCTGACCAGTAACACTGAAGAAGCTGAAGTTCAATGGTTCTATGAAGACCTTCAAGACCTTTTAGAACTAACACCCCAAAAATATGTCCTTTTCATTATAGGGGACTGGAATGAGAAAGTAGGAAGTCAAGAAACACCTGGAGTAACAGGCAAATTTGGCCTTGGAGTACAGAATGAAGCGGGGCAGATTAAGAGAGTTTTGCCAAAAGACCACACTGGTCATAGCAAACACCCTCTTCCAACAACACAAGAGAAGACTCTACACATGGACATCACCAGATGGCCAACATGGAAATCAGATTGATTACATTTATTGCAGCCAAAGATGAAGAAGCTCTATACAGTCAGCAAAAACAAGATTGGGAGCTGGCTGTGGCTCAGATCATGAACTCCTTATTGCCAAATTCAGACTGAAATTGAAGAAAGCAGAGAAAACCACTAGATCATTCAGCTATGACCTAAATCAAATCCCTGACAACTATATAGTGGATGTGAGAAATAGATGTAAGGGACTAGATCTGATAGACAGAGTGCCTGATGAACCATGGATGGAGGTTCATGACACTATACAGGAGACAAGGATCAAGACAATCCCCAAGAAAAAGAAAGGCGAAAAGGCAAAATGGCTGTCTAAGGAAGCCTTACAAATAGGTGTGAAAAGAAGAGAAGTGAAAAGCAAAGGAGAAAAGGAAAGATATACCCATCTGAATGCAGAGTTCCAAAGAACAGCAAGGAAAGATAAGAAAGCCTTCCTCAGTGATCAGCGCAAAGAAATAGAGATAAACAATAGAATGGGAAAGACTAGAGATCTCTTCAAGAAAATTAGAGATACCAAGGGAACATTTCATGCAAAGATGGGCTCAATAAAGGACAGAAATGGTATGGACCTAACAAAAGCAGAAGATATTAAGAAGAGGTGGCAAGAATACACAGGAGAACTGTACAAAAAAAGATCTTCATGACCCAGATAATCACGATGGTGTGATCACTCACCTAGAGCCAGACATCCTGGAATGGGAAGTCAAGTGGGCCTTAGGAAGCATCACTATGAACAAAGCTAGTGGAGGTGATGGAATTCCTGTTGAGCTATTTCAAATCCTGAAAGATGATGCTGTGAAGGTGCTGCACTCAATATGCCAGCAAATCTGGAAAACTCAGCAGTGGTCACAGGACTGGAAAAGGTCAGTTTTCATTCCAGTCCCAAAGAAAGGCAATCCCAAAGAATGCTCAAACTACTGCACAATTGCGCTCATCTCACACTCTAGTATAAAGTAATGCTTAAAATTCTCCAAGCCAGGCTTCAGCAATATGTGAACCGTGAACTTCCAGATGTTCAAGCTGGTTTTAGAAAAGGCAGAGGAACCAGAGATCAAATTTCCAACACCTGCTGGATCATTGAAAAAACAAGAGAGTTCCAGAAAAACATCTATTTCTGCTTTATTGACTATGCCAAAGCCTTTGCCTGTGTGGATCACAATAAACTGTGGAAAATTCTGAAAGAAATGGGCATACCAGACCACCTGACCTGCCTCTTGAGAAATCTGTATGCAGGTCAGGAAGCAACAGTTTGAACTGGACATGGAACAACAGACTGGTTCCAAATAGGAAAACGAGTATGTCAAGGCTGTATATTGTCACCCTACTTATTTAACTTTTATGCAGAGTACATCATGAGAAACGCTGGGCTGGAGGAAGCACAAGGTGGAATCAAGATTGCCAGGAGAAATATCAATAATCTCAGACATGCAGATGACACCACCCTTACAGCAGAAAGTGAAGAAGAACTAAAGAGCCTATTGATGAAAGTGAAAGAGGATAGTGAAAAAGTTGGCTTAAAGCTCAACGTTCAGAAAACTAAGATCATGGCATCTGGTCCCATCACTTCATGGCAAATAGATGGGGCAACAGTGGAAACAGTGGCTGACTTTATTTTTGGGCCTCCAAAATCACTGCAGATGGTGATTGTAGCCATGAAATTCAAAGACTCTTACTCCTTGGAAGGAAAGTTATGACTAACCTAGACAGCATATTAAAAAGCAGAGACATTACATGGTCAACAAAGGTCTGTCTACTCAAGGCTATGATTTTTCCTGTAGTCACGTATGGATGTGAGTTGGACTATAAAGAAAGCTGAGTGCCGAAGAATTGCAGCTTTTGAACTGTTGTGTTGGAGAAGACTCTTGAGAGTCCCTTGGACAGCAAGGGGATCCAAACAGTCCATCCTACAGGAGATCAGTCCTGGGTGTTCATTGGAAGGACTGATGAAGCTGAAACTCCAATACTTTGGCCACCTGATGCGAAGAGCTGACTCATTTGAAAAGACCCTGATGCTGGGAAAGATTGAGGGTAGGAGGAGAAGGGGACGACAAAGGTTGAGATGGTTGGATGGCATCACCGACTCAATAGACATGAGTTTGGGTGAACTCCGGTTGTTGGTAATGGACAGGGAGGCCTGGCGTGCTGCGGTTCATGGGGTCCCAAAGAGTCGGACACGACTGAGTGACTGAACTGAACTGTGGCAATAACTTTTCCAGAGATAGATGGAGTCTTCTAGAACCTTTCACAAATACTGGGCCAGCTAACAGATAGTCTCTGTCAATAGAATACCAGCAAATTCTAAGAAATTATTCTAGGCCACAGGTAGAAGAAAATGTGAGAGGAATATAATTCTAATCCAGAAACTAAGACTTTAGTCCACAAACTAAAACCAGAAGAAGCTTATGGGTTAGCCACCTGGAGTTGGGTTGGAAGATGAGAAGATCCGGTCAGAGGAAGTAGGGATAACTGCATTAAGGACTCTGATAAATTTCGTAGTTTGCTAGTTGGAACCAAAGGTAGGGGTAGGAACAATAGGCAAAACATAAAGCTTGCAAGACAACAACAAAAAAATGTGCTCCAAAGCAGTCTTACTTCCTGAACTGTGGAAAAATTTACAAGTTGATACTTAAGATGAAAGAAAGAGAAGGAAGTAACACCTGTCAAACATCTACAATATACCAAGTACAGAATGAAAATGCATGAAACAACCATCATGGGGAGTTTATACTATCACTATTTTTACAACTGAGGAAGCTGACTTCAAAGGTTATGCATCTTGCCCAAATACCATGGAGTTGTAAGAGACAGAGCCCAGATTCAAACTTATTTAGGTCTATTGAACTCCATAGCCCATGATCCTTCCATTATGCAGTTCTGGTAGAGGGGTGGATAATTAAATATTATCTAAAACAGATAAAAATACTTTCATAACTACCTGGTTGAGAAAGCTTTAGCAGTGAAATATAAATCTCATGGCACACAACATCAGATTCTAAAACAAAGTGGGCCACCCGGAAATTCTTGCAGCGGAGGATCAGGGGGCAACCCAGGCTAGTGACAGGCAATTTCTCCACAGTGGCAATATGATGCAGTGCAATCTACAAAACAGAAAAGAACATCAACAACAACAAAGATCACAGACAGGCACTAGATCTATCACTATCAGTGTGCTTGACTCTCAGTAATGGTAACAGCATAACCAGAGATGTGGTCATATCTACAGCCTATAACCATTCATTGTAAGGCAAAACTGGGTTTCTCTCAAACAGAAGTAAATAGTGGTAAAAAAAAAAAAAAAATCTGCCTGCAATGCAGAAGACCTGGGTTCATTCCCTGCGTTGGGAAGATCCCCTGAAGAAGGGAATGGCTATCCACTCCAGTATTCTTGCCTGGAGAATTCTATGGAGAGAGGAGCCTGGTGGACTACAGTCCATGTGTTGCAGAGTCAGACACAACCAAGCGACTAACACTATCACTTTCACACTTTCAATGAAAAGCAAATTATGGTATTATAAAACTTCTCTCTCCTTAGGGATGTAAGTAAGGTTAAGAGATTTATGGGGCAATTGTGGTAAATTTGGCTCAGAACAGATGGCTTCAAGAACTATTGTTGTAGTTTAGTCTCTGGGTTGTCACGTCCGACTGTGTCTGTGCAGAGAGTCGTGCCCATGCAGAGAGTCGAGTCCAACTCTTTGCAATTCCATGGATTATAGTCCACTAGACTGATGGAATTTAAAAATCATAGTAGAATGATTTTCACAGAGGAAAATCGAACTTCCTTTTGTTCTATCAAATTACTAGCTAAAATGATTAAAAATTGGTATTTTGCTTTATTGCTCATGAAGTGGTCCATGATCATTAACTATTTAACCCCTGTAACAATGCTTTAAGGTATAATAATCCCATTTCAGGAATGCAGAAACCAAAGCTTTGAAAAGTGAATTCTTCATCAAAGGACATTCAGCCAAAAAGTAGCACAGACAGAATTGAACCATGGCAGTCTAACTTTGTTTAGGGTTATTTCTCTACAAATTCTAAAACCTCTAGTCCTGGAATTAAAATGTAACTAGAAATATTACAAGGAAAATTTCCCTTCCACATCTTAGACTCTAGTGACAGTAAAGAAGAAATGAAGGAAATTTTTACCTAAGTGACTCAGGGAATAAGTAGAAACTATAAGACTAAGGACTAAAATAACTATACATAAGCACAGTACTGTAGTTAAGAAAGCTATTTCCCATGGGAGTATAGGTACATAACTCTGATTTTAAAAAAATATGAAGGATTATTAAATCTTTAGCTTCATCATCCCTGCTCATGCTAATGCAGCAAAAAAGACATGTATGGAAAAGGAACTGGTACAAGAAACTCTATACAAATAATGCAAGTCTCTCTTTATAATTTCAGAATGCCATGGAATCATGGCTTTACATTTTTAGTCTTTGATGTTCTCCTCCTATCTGTGTCTTTGATGTTTCCTGCCACTAAAGCCTAACTGTACTCTTTTCATTTTCTGGACTTCCTGACCTGTACCTGGAATGGCCTTCCTATCATCATTGTATTTTCCTTTCCTCCATCTCACACAGTCTATGCCCCAGCTCCCATTTATTTTGAAAAGAAATCTCTTTCAGGAAATCTTTTAATCATATCCATCATCTAAGAATGGGGTAGATGCAGGACTATTCACATGTTCCAAGAAGGAATTTTCCATCTTAGTGTCTGTCTTAACTATTTTGTCAAACTTAATTCCTGTTATGGCAGTTTTGAAGGGCCAAAAAGCTACTGATAATGTAACAGGAATTAATATATCAAATTTCAAGAAAATCAAAGCCCTCCTGATCAATATGGTAGATCTATGTTTGAGCAGTAAAACACTGATCATTGAGAACAGGTGCCAGGCAAAAAACTGGTGAGTTAAAAAGAGGCAGAAAGTACAACAGACTAAGGCTGGAAAGAGCTTCATTAACAGTACTAACTGGGTAAATATGCCTCCTTTGACATATAGCAAGTTAACATAAGTTCTCCCTTTCTGATCTAGTCCATTAGATTTGAAATAATACCCAGTAGAAACAAATTTGGAGATGAATGCTGTCTGTAAATGCAGGTAGAAAGGGGAAAGGCTCATGACACAGTACTAAAGAACTAGTTCCCAACTATTAGAAATTAAAGAGTCCTTACTAATTACATAATCTAACCACCTCATGTTACAGATGAGGAAACTGAAGCCCAGAAAGCAAGAGTCACTTGCCCAAGTTCATATAGCCAGTTAGTGTACAACTGAATCTAGCTAAAACCAACTTTCCTGATTCTTCTTTTCTCAATCCTTTCATCATACCAACATGAACAAGATATAATGTCATATGGGGAAAGTTATGGTATTTTTAAAATAAAGGAAGTATTAAAATACTTTTTAAAAATGTATAGTCTGTTTAATTCATATTATACTTATATAATAGTCTCTATCATGTGCCAGACATGATTTTAGGTACAACATTAACTTTTTTATTCCTATAACCAGGCATTATCATTTCCTTTATTTTACAGATGAGGGAAGTGAGCCTCAGAGAAGTTAAGTAACTTGCCCAAGGTTACAAAGGTAGTAAATGTTGAAGCTGAAGCTGGGATTTCACCCTGAACACACTAGCTCTAGTCTTAATTGCTGTGCTATGCCATATACCAGAAGCATGTTTTACTTGTTACAGAGGTCTAAGCATAACTCTAGCTAATGATTAAGATTAAATGATGATACTTTAGGATGAGTAAGGCATAAAGTAATGTAAAGTAATGTTAGCAGTGCTAAACTAATTACAGCATATTATTTAAAGATGTAACAATGTACACACACACATACCACTCTGTCTTAGGTCAGACAGCTGGTCTATATTATTGATACCCAAAATATAGTCCATGGGCCACCAGCATCACCTGAGAGCATTCTAGAAATTTGAAATCTTAGGCCTGAGATTCTGCATTTTTAACAAGCTCCCAGGTAATACAGATGTTCTTAGTTGTTGAACCACATTTTATGTGTAGCAAGGTTTTAAATTACTTCAGGATGCTTACCAAGTAGGCATCTTGAAAATAAGTAGAGACCACTTTACCTAAAAATATTGAGGAAAAGTCTCATATAGTTTAAAATGACTATAGTCAACAACTTGAGGGAAGAGAAATCATATGATTCAATTTATGAAAAGACCCACCCAGAATAGAGTCTTTGAAGAAAAGGTTTTATAGCAGTTTAACTGTTAACTGAAATTTCAAAAAACTACCATGTGAGAAAGCATGTATACAAAATTCTTCAACACTCTTTGATATTTCTTCTTATGAACATACATACCCATGTCTCTTTTCGGGCTGCACCAGAAGCTTCCACATAGATCAGGTGGGTTGCAGTAAGATACAGACTTCCATTAGCTGGTTTCTTACCTATATAACGATCCAGTAATTTCACATTTTCTACCTGTTATAAGGGTGGGGTGGAGAAAAATGCTGATTAAGTTACCAACTCACCATCTGTGATTAAAGTGGGGGTAATTCAAAGTAAGACAAATGGTCTTAATTTACTACAAAACTTTGAGTTTTTCTAGTTTCTGTCAAGGTAGCAAACTAGTATGATCTGTGTTCCTTTTCCCTAAATCAACCATGAAGAAACTATAAAAGTGAGAGGGAAACATGGATTCTAAGAAGGATTAAAATTCTAGATGATGTTACTATGATGGGGTAGATGTGTGTAGAAGATAAATAGGACATGGACAAGGTACTAATCTTATTGGAGGGAAGTGGCAGTTATTGTATATGGAAAAATCAATAGGGGTAAATAACATGAGATTAGATCTTAAGTTTAAGATCTTATGTTAAAATGCAAGAAAGTAGAATATATAACTTTCTAAAAAGCAGGAGAAAGTTGATTTATCCCAATGGAAAGTAGAAAGAAAAAAAAAAACCCAAAAGGGTACCATAAATGGAAATTATAAAATTAAATGCCAGAAATAAGTCCTAATACAAGAGAAATCACAAAAAATATATACAAATTAAACTTACTAATTGAAAGACAGACTTGTAAAGTGAATTAAAACAAATACTCAAAAATACTCAGTCTAAAAGATATATACCTAAAATAAAGAGATGTAAACAAGTTGAAAATAAAAAGATGGGAAAGATATACTAGACAAATATGAACAAAGCTTGAGTAGCATTCTTAAAATCTGACAAAAGAGAATTAAGAGACAAAGAACAACAGGACAAAATACATCTTGCATCATGTACTTGCTTATAGCAGAATTGCAGAGACAAAGGAAACACTTGGCTATTTTAACACTTTAGTTAGGAATTGATAGATTAAACATGCAAAAACAAAAAACAAAGATGAATAGAGATACAGAATACTTTACAGTACAACTACAAATTTCAAGTTATTAGATATACAGAGAACTCTATATCCAACAAATAAAGAACATAAAATCATTCAAGACAAATAATAAAACACTTATAAAAAGACATCATGACAATGTCTGTAAAGGAAGACTCAATAAATTCCAAAGCTTGATATCACACAGTCTGCATTCTTAAACCATGATACAATGACATTAGAAATTAATAACAGAATAATAGACAAAGTTAGCATATATTAGGAAACAAATACCATATTATTAAATTAGCCTTGGGTTAAAAGCAAACCATAAATGAATTAATAAATATGTAAAATTGAAAAATAATAAAACACAACAAATGAAAAATTGTGGGACACAGTTGAAGCATAACTAAGAAGGAAATGTACAGCTTTAAGTACACTTATTATGAAACAAGAAATATTAATAAACTAGTTAATCATCCAATACAATGAAGAAAGCAAAAGAACAGAGAAAAAAGACAAATCACAGAAATTAAAAAGCAGATAATCACCCCCCACATACACACCAAAAAATAAACAACAGAAAAGATAAACAAAATTAGAATTTAATTCTATAAAAAGGTTAATAGATCTTTGAGAAGACTGACCAGGAAAAAAAGATGGGAAGAGGCAGATACACAAAATACAGAATGTAAAAGGAAAAACAATGTAACAAATTTTTTTAAATGAGAATATTACGAACAATATGCTAATACATTGAAAAACCTACATGAAATGAAAAAATTCCAAGGAAAATCCCTTAGGTCCAAAGGGATTTGATAGTTAAATCTACCAAACTTCCATGAAACAAACTATCTTATACAATTGATTCCAGTGTTAGAAAAAGAATGACAGTTAGTCTATTTTATTTATGAGGCTAGCATAATCTTAATTCTAAAACAAAACAGACAACTATAAGAGATGAAAATTTATACCATTTCACTTATGAAATATAGAAAAAAATTCAAATAAAATTATTTAGTGAATCAACAATATATTTTCAAAAATATATTCATTTGATCAGGTAAATTTAACTCAAGGAAGCAAAGAGAGTTCAACACTAAAAAACTTCAAAGGAATACATCACATGAATAAATTAAAAGAGAAAAATCAAATGATTTACCTCAACTGATAGAGAAAAATCCTTTTGAGTTCACTTTTATTTATGATGCTAACCCTTAGTGAATTAGGAACAGAAGTAAACATCCACAACTTGGTAAAGATTATATATTAAAAGCCTACAAAGAATGTCATGTGTAATGGAGAAACTAAATGCTTTACTTAAAAATCACAAACAAGATAAAGTGGACCTATCTATCACTGCTACTCTTTTAAATATCCTGCTGCGGCTGCTGCTAAGTCACTTCAGTCGTGTCTGACTCTGTACGATCCCATAGACGGCAGCCCACAAGGCTCCGCCGTCCCTGGGATTCTCCAGGCAAGGACATTTCCTTCTCCAATGCATGGGTTAACATTTCCTTCTCCAACGCATGAAAGTGAAAAGGGAAAGTGAAGTCACTCAGTTGTGTCCGATTCTTTGCGACCCCATGGACTGTAGCCTACCAGGCTCCTCTGTCCACGGGATTTTCCAGGCAAGAGTACTGGGGTGGGTTGCCATTGCCTTCTCCGTTAAATATCCTAGTCAATACAATAAGAAAAAAAGAGGGGGGAAAGTAAGAAATACAAGGACTGAAAGTCAAACACTGTATCTGGCACCATTTACTGAAAGATAACCTTCCCAACAAAGGTTTTTTCTTTCTACAAAGAAAAAAAAAAAAAAAAGAATCAGCAAACTATTAGAATTCAGCAAGGTTTCTAGATAAAATGTCAATCTACAAAACTCAAATGTTTCTCTATACAAGCAATGACCATAAATAAAACACCATTCACAGTGGCAACAACACCATGTAGAATCCAGGAATTAGCCCAATCAAGCATATATGATACTTTTACAGAGAAAACTTTAAAACTCTAATATAAGAAATTGAAGACAACTTAAAGAAATGAAGAGGCATCCATTCTCTTGGATGGGGTAACTTAATTTTATAAAGATGGAAATTATTGTCCAAATTAATCTATAAATTCAATGCAATTTCAGTTAAATTTCAAAATGGATTTCCATACATTTATTCTAAATTTTTAAATAGAAGACTATAACCCCATAAATAGCTAAATAAATCTTAAAAGAGAAGAGTGAAGAAAGGAAGATCTGCTCTACTAGATATTAAGATATACCCAAAGTAATAGGGTAAAAAAAAAGAAAGCTTGAAGTACTAGTAAAAAACTATACAAATAGATCATTGATAAAGGCTCACAGTTGAAAGGCAAACTTGTGTATGAATGGGCACTTCATATAGGATAAACGTGGCACTACTAATTATGAACAAAAGATATAAGTACTTAGCAAATGTGTGGGGAAAACTGTATCAATACATGAAGAAAAATAAAACTAGATCCCTATGTATTACCATATGCAAAAGTGTAATCTAGATATATCTATATGTAAGAATAAAAACTATAAAGTTACTAGAAAATGCAAAATATGTCAGATCGAGAGACAGGAAAAGACTTGAAAAATCAATCAATAACAGAATGGGAGAAAATATATAAAATGTCTAAAACTAACAATAGATCATTATCTAGACTATATAAGGGACTCCTGTAATTCAATGAAAAAAATACAGAAGCTCTAATAAAAAACTGGGCAAAAATATAAGAACAGGCAAGTTACAGAATAGGAAATCCAATAGGCATAGAACCATGAAGAGACACTCAAAATACTGGTAATTACATAAGTGAAAATTAAAACTACAAGATATTTCTTTAAGTCTGTAAGACTGGAAAAAACTGGAAGGCTAGAAAATGCCACATGTCAGTAGGGTGTTGGGGATAAAAGAACCCTCATCTGTTACAACTGTCAGGGGGTGACAGGGTATAGACAGATTGAGATCACTCTGGAGATCAATCTGGTACTACATAATTAAAAGTAACAAAGTACACTCCATGATCCAGATATTCTATTCCTGAAAATGAACCCAAAGAAGTTTTCATATAGGTCCTAAAGAGGACACATACAATACAGAACATTTTCATCACAGGGAGAATAGATAATTCAAAATGTACTGTGGAATTAAGCAGGTATTAGAAGCAATGGGTGGATTTAATTCAGATGACCATTATATCTACTTCTGTGGTCAAGAATCCTTTGGAAGAAATGGAGTAGCCCTCATAGTCAACAAAAGAGTCTGAAATGCAGTACTTGGGTGCAATTTTTTCATCACAAGGAGAATACATAATTCAAGATGTAGTACAGCATTAAGCAGGTATTAGAAGCAATGGGTGGATTTAATTCAGATGACCATTATATCTACTGCTGTGGGCAAGAATCCTTTGGAAGAAATGGAATAGCCCTCATAGTCAACAAAAGAGTCTGAAATGCAGTACTTGGGTGCAATCTCAGAAATGACAGAATAATCTTGGTTCATATCCAAGGCAAACCATTCAACATCACAGTAATACAAGTCTATGCCCCAAACACTAATGCTGAAGAAGCTAAAGTTGACCAGCCCTATGAAGACCTACAACACTTTTTAGAACATCAAAGAATATATCCTTTTCATCATAGGTTATTGGAATGCAAAAGTAGGAGGTCAAGAGATACTTCCAAAACAGGCAAGTTTGGCCTTGGCATACAAAATGAAGCAGGGCAAAGGATAATAGAGTTTTGCTAAGAGAACACACTGGTTATAGCAAACACTCTGTTGCAATAACACAGAGATGACTCTACACATGGATGTAACCAGAAAGTCAATACCAAAATCACATTATATTCTTTGCAGCCAAAGATGCAGAACTTCTTCTATACAGTCAGCAAAAACAAGACCTGGAGCTGACTGTGGCTCAGATCATGAGTTCCTTATTGCATAACTCAGGCTTAAATTGAAGAAAATAGGGAAAACTAGGCCATTCAGGTATGACCTAAATCAAATTCCTTATTACTACACAGTAGAGGTGACAAATAGAATCAAGGAATTAGATCTGGTAGACGGAGTGTCTGCGGAACTATGGACGAAGGTTGGTAAAACTGCACCAGGAGGCAGTGACCAAAATCATCCCCTAGGAAAAGAAATTCAAGGCAAAATGTTTGTCTGAGAAGGCTTTACGATTAGCTGAGAAAAGAAGATAAGTGAAAGACAAGGGAGAAAGGGAAAGATATACTCAACTGAATGCAGAGTTCGAGAGGATAGCAAGGAGAGATAAGAAGGCCTTCTTATATGAACAATGCAAAGAAATAGAGGAAAACAATAGAATGGGAAAGACTAGAGATTTCTTCAATAAAATTAGTGATATCAAGGGAAAATTGTTGCAAGGATGAGCACGATAAAGAGCAGAAACAGTAAGGACCTAACAGAAGCAGAAGAGGATAAGAGGTGGCAAGAATATACACGAGAATTGTACAAGAAAGGTCTTGATGACCCAGATAACCACAATAGTGTGGTCATTCAACTAGAGCCAGACATCCTGAAATGTGAAGACAAGTAAGCCATAGGAAGTATTACTACAAACAAAGTTAGTGGAGATGATAGAATTCTAGCTGAGCTATTTCAAATCCTAAAATATGATGATGTTAAAGTGCTGCACTCAATATGCCACAAATTTGGAAAACTCATTAGTGGCCACAGCATTGGAAAAGGTTATTTTTCATTCAAATCCCAAAGGACAATGTGAAAGAATGTTCAAACTACTGTACAATTGCACTCATTTCATATCCTAGCAAGGTTTTGTTCAAAATCTTTCAAGCCAGGCTTCAGCAGTATATGAAACAAGAACTTCCAGATGTACAAGCTGGGTTTTGAAGGGCAGAGGAAACAGAGATCAAATTGCCATTATTCACTGAATCATGGAGAAAGCAAAAGAATTCCAGAGAAAATTCTGCTTCATTGATTAGACTAAGGCCTTTGTGTGGATGAAAACAAACTGGAAAATTCTAAAAGAGATGGGAGTACCAGACCACATTACCTGTCTCCTGAGAAAACTGTATGAGGGTGAAGAAGCAACAGTTAGAACCGGACATGGACTGGTTCCAAATTGGGAAAGGAGTATGTCAAGGCTGTATATCATCACCCTGCTTATTTAACTTAAGTAGAGTACATCTGTGCAAAATGCTTGGCTGGATGAATCACAAGCTGAAATCAAGATTGCCAGAAGAAATATCAATAACCTCAGATATGCAGATGATACCATTCTAACGGCAAAAATTGAAGAGGAACTAAAGAGACTCTTGATGGGGGTGAAAGAGGAGAGTGGAAAAAGCTGGCTTAAAACACAACATTCAAAAAACTAAGATCATGGCATCTGGTCCCATCTCTTCATGCCAAATAGAAGAGGAAAATGTGGAGGCAGACAGATTTTTCTTTTCTTGGCTCCAAAATCCCTGTGGACAGTGACTGCAGCCATGAAATTAAAAGACTCTTGCTCCTTGGATGGAAATCTATGACAAACCCACACAGGATGTTAAAAAGCAGAGATATCACTTTGCCAACCAA
The DNA here is from genome assembly GCF_963930625.1 of Muntiacus reevesi. Taxonomy (NCBI): domain Eukaryota; kingdom Metazoa; phylum Chordata; class Mammalia; order Artiodactyla; family Cervidae; genus Muntiacus; species Muntiacus reevesi. The sequence continues at coordinate 46,033,142 of NC_089271.1, forward strand.
GGTCCATATAATCAAAGCTATGGCTTTTCCAGTAGTCATGTATGTATGTGAGAGTTAGTCCATAGAGAAAGCTGAGCACCAAAGAATTGATGCCTTCTGCTTGTGGTGCTGAAGAAGACTCTTGAGAGTCTCCTGGACAGCAAGGAAATCAAACCAGTCAATCCTAAAGAAAATCAAACCTAAATATTCATTGGAAGGACTGTTCATGCAGTTGAAGCTCCAATACTTTGGCCACCTGATGCGAAGAGTCAACTCATTGGAAAAGAATGATGGTGGGAAACACAGAAGGCAAAAGGAGAAGGGGATGGCAGAGGATGAGGTCCTTAGATAGCATCACTGACTCAATGGACATGAATTTGAGCAAACTCCGGGAGACAGTGGAGGACAGAGGAGCGTAGCATGCTACAGTTCATGGAGTCCCAAAGAGTAGGACACAAGTTAATATGTGAACAAGAAAAGGAGCAATAGGTTAGAGGTAAACATAGCAACATGAATAGATCCAAAAAGTACACTGCTTAGTGAAAAAATAAGAAACAGATTGAAATACTGAAGATATCACTAGTTACCTAAATACAAATTCAGGCAACTCCATCATGTTTTGAAGGATATATTCAAATATTCAGTTGAGTTTAGTTGCTCAGTCTTGTCTCACTCTTTGCAACCCTATGGACCACAGCACGTCAGGCTTCCCTGTCCATTACCAACTGCTGGAGCTTGCTCAAATTCATATCCATCGAGTCAGTGATGCCATCCAACCAACTCATCCTCTGTCATCCCGTTCTCCTGCCTTCAGTCTTTCCCATCATGAGGGTCTTTTCAAATTAGTCAGTTCTTCGCATCAGGTGGCCAAAGTATTGGAGTTTCAGCTTCAGCATCAGTCCATCCAGTGAATATTCAGGATTGATTTCCTTTAGGACAGACTGGCTGGATTTCCTTGCAATCCAAGAGACTATCAAGAGACTTCTCCAACACCACAGTTCAAAACCATCAATTATTTGGCGCTCAGCTTTCTTTATACTCCAACTCTCATATCAATACATGACTACTGGAAAAACCATAGCTTTGACTAGATGGACTTTTGTCAGAAAGTAATGTTTCTGCTTTTTAATATGCTGTCTAGGTTGGTCATAAGTTTTCTTCCAAGGAGCAAGCTTTTTTTAACTTCATGACTGCAGTCACCATCTGAAGTGATTTTGGGATCCAAGAATGTAAAGTCTGCCACTTTTTCCACTGTTTCCCCATCTATTTGCCATGAAGTGATGGTACCACATGCCATGACCTTAGTTTTTATATTCTGAGTTTTAAGCCAGCTTTTTCATTCTCTTCTTTCACTTTCATCAAGAGGCTCTTCAGTTCTTCTTCACTTTCTGCCATAAGGGTGGTGTCATCTGTGTATGTGAAGTTATTGATATTTCTCCTGGCAGTCGTGATTCCAGCTTGTGCTTCATCCAGCCTGGCATTTCACATGATGTACTCTGCATATAAGTTAAATAAGCAGGGGAACAATATACAGCCTTGACGTACTCCTTTTCCAATTTGCAACCAATCTGTTGTTCCATGTCCAGTTCTAACTATTGCTTCTTGACCTGCATACAGATTTTTCAGAAGGGAGGTAAGGTGCTTTGGTATTCCCATCTCTTTAAGAATTTTCCACAGTTTTTCGTGATCCACACAGGCAAAGGCTTTGGTGTAGTCAACAAAAGAGAAGTACATGTTTTTCTGGAACTCTCTTGCTTTTTCTATGCTCCAACGGATGTTGGCAACTTGCTCTCTGGTTCCTCTGCCTTTTCTAAATCCAGCTTGAACATCTGGAAGTTCTTGGTTCATGTGCTGCTGAAGCCTGGCTTGGAGAATTTTGAGATTACTTTGCTAGCATGTGAGATGAGTACAACTGTGCTATAGTTTCAACATTCTTTGGCATTGCCTTTCTTTGGGATTAGAATGAAAACTGACCTTTTCCACTCCTGTGGAAACTGCTGAGCTTTCCAAATTCACTGGTATATTGAGTGTAACACTTTCACAGCATCATCTTCTAGGACTTGAAATAGCTCAGCTGGAATTCCATCACCTCCACTAGCTTTGTCCGTAGTGAAGCTTCTTAAGGCCCACTTGATTTTGCATTCAAGGATGTCTGGCTCTAGGTGAGTGATCACACCATTGTGGCTATCTGGGTTGTGAAGATCTTTTTCACACAGTTCTTCTGTGTATTCTTGCCACCTCTTCTTAATATCTTCTGCTTCTGTTAGGTCCATACTGTTTCTGTCCTTTATTGTGCCATCTTTGCATGAAATATTCCCTGGTATCTCTTAATATTCTTGAAGAGACCTCTAGTCTTTCCCATTCTGTTGTTTTCCTCTATTTCTTTGCATTGATCACTGAGGAAGGCTTTCTTATCTCTCCCTGATATTCTTTATAATCCTGCATTCAGATGGGTATATCTTTCCTTTTCTCCTTTGCCTTTAACTTCTCGTCTTTTCTCAGCTATTTATAAGGCCTCCTCAGACAACCTTTTTCCTTTCCTCAGACAACCGAATTTTTTTCCCTTGTGGATGGTCTTGATCATTGCCTCCTGTACAATGCCACGAATCTCTGTCCAAGCTTAATGAGAAAGTTACATCAAAAGCTGCGATAGGCCAAAAGCTAAGCCTCTTGGGTCAACCAGTTAGCCAAGTTATAAACTGAAAGAAAAAGATCTTGAAGGAAATTGAGTGCTATTCCAGTAGTCACACGAATGATAATAAAGATAAACAGTCTTATTGCTAATATGGAGAATGTTTGAGAACTCTGGATAGAAGATCAAGCCAGTCACAACATTCCCTAAAACCAAAGCACAATCCAGGGAAAGACTCGAACTCTCTTCAAGTCTTCAAAGGCTGAGAGAGGAAGCTGCAGAAGAGTGAAGCTAGCAGAGGTTGATTCATGAGGTCTAAGGAAAGAAGCCATCAGTTTATTTCAGTTCAGCTCAGTCACTCACTTATGTCCGACTCTGTGTGATCCCATGGACTGCAACATGCCAGGCCTCCCTGTCCATCACCAACTCTCGGAGTTTACTCAAACTCATGTCCATTGAGTCACTGATGCCATCCAACCATCTCATTCTCTGGCATCCTTCTCCTCTTGCCTTCAATCTTTCCCAACATCAGGGTATTTTCAAATAAGTCAGCTCTTCACATCAGGTGGCCGAAGTCTTGGAGCTTCAGCTTCAGTATAAGTCCTTCCAATGAATATTCAGGACTGATTTCCTTTAGGATGGACTGGTTGGATCTCCTTGCTGTCCAAGGGACTCTCAAGAGTCGTCTCCAACACCACAGTTCAAAAGCATCAATTCTTCGGTGCTCAGCTTTCTTTATAGTCCAACTCTCACATCCATACAAGACTATTGGAAAAACCATAGCTTTGATTAGATGGACCTTTGTTGGCAAATTAAATGTCTCTGCTTTTTAATATGCTGTCTAGTTTGGTCATAACTTTTCTTTCAAGGAGTAAGTGTCCTTTAATTTCATGGCTGCAGTCACCATCTGCAGTGATTTTGGAGCCCAAAACAAAGCCTGTCACTGTTTCCCCATCTATTTGCCATGAAGTGATGGGATCAGATGCCATGATCTTAGTTTTCTGAATATTCAGTTTTAAGCCAACTTTTTCACTTTCCTCTTTCACTTTCATCAAGAGCCTCTTTAGTTCTTCTTTGCTTTCTGCCATAAGGGTGGTGTCATCTGCATATCTGATATGCATGTCATCTGCATATTTCTTCTAGAAATCTCTATTCCAGCCTGTGCTTCATCCAGCCCAGTGTTTCTCATGATGTACTGTGCATGCAAGTTAAATAAGCAGGGTGACAAGATACAGCCTTGACATACTCCTTCCCTGATTTGGAACAAGGTTGCTGTTCCACGTCCAATTCTAACTGTTGCTTCCTGACCTGCATACAGACTTCTCAAGAGGCAGGTCAGGTGGTCTGGTATTCCCATCTCTTTCAGAATTTTCCACAGTTTTTCGTGATCTACGCAGTCAAAGGCTTTGGCATAGCCAATAAAGCAGAAATAGATGCTTTTCTGCAACTCTCTTGCTTTTTCTATGATCCAACAGATGTTGGCAATTTGATCTCTGGTTCCTCTGCTTTTTCTAAATTCAGCTTGAACATCTGGAAGTCATGGTTCATGTACTGTTGAAGCCTGGCTTGGAGAATTTTGAGCACTACTTTACTAGCATGTGAGATGAGTGCAATTTTGTGGTAGTCTGAGCATTCCTTGGCAATGTCTTTCTTTGGGACTGGAATGAACACTGACCTTTTCCAGTCCTGTGGCCACTGCTGAGTTTTCCAAATTTGTTCTCCACAACATAAAAGTACAAGGTAAAGCAGCAAGTGTAAATGTATTAATAGAAGATACAACAAATTATCCAGAAGACCTAGCTAAAATAATAAGTAAAGGTGGCTACACTAAACGATAAATCTTCAGTGTAGATGAAACAACCTTATTTTGGAAGATGATGCTATCTAGCAACTTCAGAGCTAGAAAGAAGTCAGTGCCTGGCTTCAGATTTCAAAGGACATATTGACTCTCTTGTTAGGACCTAATGCAGCTTGTATTTTTAAATTGAAGTCAATGTTCATTTAAATTCCGAAAATCCTAGGGCCTTTAAGCATTATACTATGTATACTCTGTGCTCTATAAATGGAACAAAAAACCTGGACAATACCACATCCGTTTACAACATGGTTCACTGAATATTTTAAACCCACTGTTGAGACCTACTATTCAGAAAAAGATTCCTTTCAAAATATTATTGCTCAGGTGCCAGTTATTCCAAGTGTCCAGGCCTGAGGTGTCCTCCTAATTCCTCCCCCTGCCAGCACCTCAAACGGCAGACCACTCATCAAGAATTCTGTATCCAAGACCTGAAAATATGTTACTTAAGACGATGAATGCTGACATAGATGCAGTTGATGCTGAAAATTAGGTGGAATTAGAGGAAAAAACATTACTTATTAATCAAGGGTTGAATTTCCCCCACACACTTGAAGACCTCTCTGCAAGAGTAGATGCAGTTAGGGAAGAAAATCTGAAGCTAAAATCAGAAAATCCAGTTCTTAGACAATATATAGAAAACCTCATGACAGAGTCTAGTGTTTTTCAAACAACTGAAAGAAAAAGCAAAAGAAGTAAGGGATTGATATCCATTATGTCTCTGTGGAATTGCTGCTGATCTTTTTTCCTTTAAAACTTGGATAGATTCCAAAAGTTATAGGACTATCATTTGTGGCTTCACTGAGTATTTATAAACATGCCAGATCTGGGCAAAATTAAAAGCATAACAGAAGACTTCTATGAGTTTGTGTATTATGTTAGTCTATGAAAACATGCAAATGTATTGTAGAGACTTTACAATTAGTAATGCATAAATTTATGATACTTGAAAATGAATGTTATATCAAATTTGCTTTTATTTATAGGTTTAGCTTTCTCTTTTACTGTAGACATAGACACACAAGAAAATAAAAACCTTGTTGCAACAAAGTGACCAAAATTATACTGAATGCACACCTTTCTGTACCCTGTCCACCACTGTGTGCCTCTTCTCTGTTTGCTTTCTTCCCATTTTCCTTCCTCTAAGGAAAAAAATGGTTTCACATTTGTAAAAAGTAATTTCAGTAGTTACTCATCTAGGAGAGGAATCAAAACTTCTAATTGCTGAAAATTAACCAAAATAAAATACTTTCTTATTTAGGGCTTATTTGTTATGTTTAGTAGTAAGATAGGATAGTTGGTTTCTCTTTAATCAATTGAAAATGGAGACTCTAAAAATGAAGATTTTTCTTTGAATTATCATATTGGGAAGATTTGTTGTTAAAAACTTCCTTTGCACAAAATAACCTATGTGGTATCTAAAAAGATGAGCTCTGGTTGTTGTTTCTTTGAAATATAAAATTTTGCAGAAAAATATAAATAGGCTGGGAAAAGCACTTGGTAAGTACCTATAACCAACTCCAAATGTTTTTACTCAAGATTTCTGTTATCTCTAGCACAGATTAGATTGTGGGGGGACTATATAAGAAAATGGATTAAGTTTGGTTAGCCTTATATAAACCACACTTGGAAGAAAATAAAGTTTGGTCTCAGGTTTAATAATTAGCAGATCAACTTGGCAAAGTCCCTTAAGAGTATATTAGTATCAAAATCATGAACAAAATGGGAGAACTTTACATGTATACTAATTGATGCTTCCTCAGTATTTTATCACGCTACTGCCAGAATTTTCTGTAAACACAACTACTGGTTTACAGTTTTAGTCAGTTAACAGTTCATTGTTTGTTTGTTTGTTAATTTACTTTGTAGATTCCATTTGATAAGGAAACTGGTATCAGAAGTAATGTTAAAATGCTAAATAGGAAAAGAGATCCACTAATATAGTTTATGGTTATTAAATTTTAAGCTAATGATGGAATAATCTTATGTTTGTATTGGTGTAAGATTTGATGGCTTTAGCTGTATGAATATGTAATAGTCATACATAAACATTTTTCAACTCTGACATAATTTTCAAACATTTAAAATTGTGTTGCAGTCATGCTTTGCTGTTTAATAAAAAACAGTCTCAAAAATATATTATTACTCACTAAAATTGCACCCAGTCAACCAAGAACTCCGATGAATGTGTACATGATTCATGTTGTTTTAAATCTGCTAACACAACATCCCTTCTGCAGCCCATATATCAAGAAATCATTCAGATTTTTAGAGCCTATTATTTAAGAGATATATTTTGTAAGGCTATAGCTGCCATAGATAGTGATTATCTGATGGATATGTTCAAAGTAAGTGGAAATCCTTCTGGAAAGGATACACCATTCTAGGTACCACTAAGGACATTCATGATTCATGGGAAGAGAACAAAATATCAACATTATCAGGAGTTTGGAAGTTAATCATCACGAATGACTTTAAGGGGATCAAGACTTCAGTAACTGCAGATGTGATGGAAATATCAAGAACACCAGAATTTGAAGTGGGGGCTAAAGATGTGACTGAATTATTGTATTAAGTGAAGTAGGTCAGAGAAAGACACATATTACATGATATCACTTGTATGATACAAATGAATGTATTTTCAAAACAGAAATCGACTCAGAAATAGAAAACAAACTTATTATTACCAAAAGGGACAATGGAACAGTGGGAGAGGAGGAGAGACAAATTAGGAGTTTGGCATTAACATATATACACCATTATATATAAAATAGTTAAACAAGAAGGACCCGCTGTATAGCATATGGAACTATACTCAATATCTTGTAATAACTTACAGTGTAAAAGAATTTGAAAAAGAATGTACATATGTGTGTGTGTATAACTGAATCACTTTGAAATATGCTTGAAATACAACATTGCAAATTAACTATTCTTCAATAAAACAGAAAAGTTATCCCCCAAAATTTGACTAAATTGCTGCAATCTCACAATAAAACTTTAACAAAGGAGGAGATGCGTCTTATGGATGAGCAAAAAATATGGTTTCTGGAGATGGAAATGACTCTTGGTGAAGGAGCTGTGAAGATTCTTGAAATTACAGCAAAGGATTTAGAGTATTATATAAACAACTGATTAAGCAGCGGCAGGATTTGAGACGGTTGGCTCTACTTGTGAAAGAAGTTCTAAAGTGTATAAAATGCTATCAAATAGCACTGTATGCTACAAAGAAATTGTTCACGAAAGAAAGAGTCAATCAGTGTGGCAAATTTCATTGTTGTCTTATTTTAGGAAATTACCAAAGCCTTTAGTAACCCTGATCAGTCAGTAACCACCAACATCAAGGCAAGAAAACTATGAATTGCTGAAGGCTCAGATGATGTCTAGCAAGTTTTAAATAATAAAGTGAAAGTGAAAGTCGCTCAGTCATGTCCGACTCTTTGTAATCCCATGGACTATACAGACCATGGCACTCTCCAGGCCAGAATACTGGAGTGGGTAGCCCTTCCCTTCTCCAGGGGATCTCCTCAACCCAGGGATCGAATCCAGGTCTCCCACATTGCAGGCAGATTTTTTACCCGCTGAGCCACAAGGGAAGCCCAAGAATATTGGAGTGGATAGCCTCTCCCTTCTCTAGCAGATCTCCCTGATCCAGGAATCGAATCAGGGTCTCCTGCATTTCAGGCGATTCCTTACCAACTGAGGTATCAGGGAAGCCCTTAAATAATAAAGTATATCTAAATTAAGGTATATACACTGTTTTATTAGATAAAATGCTTTATCACACACTTAGTAGACTAAAATATAGTATAAACAAAATTTTACATGCACTGAGAAACAAAAAAAGATAAATGTGACTTGTTTTATTGTGATACTCATTTCATTGCTGTGCTCTGGAACAGTATCTCCAAGGTACGATGATAAATGAAAGATGGCCTGGCATTGATCAATGATGGTAACACACCATGAGTGAGGTACATGTGATGAACTCAATTCTATATATCTGAGGTTGAAAAACAGAGACAAATAAAAAACTACATTTCCTTTTTAAAATTATGGGAAATAATCTTAGACACTTAAAAGGTATTCTATAATGTTGGCCTCTTTAATTCATCCACACTCATGTTTGAACTCGTTTTTAACATCTGTACCTCTACATCCTTAGGCATTGTGGCTTTCATTTACAATGGGATAAAAGGAGAAATGCCTGAGATCACATCAAAACATAAAATTCCTAGCCCAAAGCTCTTTTTTATTTTTATTTTTTTTAATTTATGTTTAACTGGAGGATAACTGCTTTACAAAGCTGTGTTGGTTTCTGTTGTACAGTGACATGAATAAGTGCTACATATACATATATTCCCTCCCTCTTAAGCCTCCCTCGAATCTCCCTATCCTACCTCTCTAGGTCATTACAGAGTACTGAACTGAGTTCCCTGTGCTATACATCTACTTCCCACTAGTTATCTATTTTACACATGGTAGTATACACATTCAATGTTACTCTCCCAATTAATCCCAGCTTCTCCTTCCCCTGCTGTGTCAACTCTGTTCTCTACATCTGTTTCTCTAGTCCTGCTCTGCAAATAGGTTCATCAGTACAATTTTTCTAGATTCCATGTATATGGGTTAATAAACAATATTTGATTTTCTCTTTCTAACTTACTTCACTCTGTGTTAAGAGGCTCTAGGCTCATCCACCTCAGTATAAGTGTCCCAAATTCTAACCTTTTTATGGCCAAGCAATATTCCATTGTATATGTGCACCACGACTTCTTTATCCATTCATCGGTCAATGGACATTAGCTCTCTTTCATGTTCTTATTATTCTTCTTCAGTCATGCAGTCATGTCCAACTCTTTGTGACCCCATGCACTGCAGCATACCAGGCTTCCCTGTCGACACTTCATTGTCTCCCAGAGTTTGCTCAAATTCATGTCCGTTGAGTCAATTATGTCATCCAAACTTCTCATCCTCAGTCACCCCTTCTCCTCTTGCCCTCAGTCTTTCCCAGGATCGGGGTCTGTTCCAATGAGTCAGCTCTTCACATCAGGGTGTCAAAGTATTAGAGCTTCAGCATCAGTCCTTCCAATGAATATTCAGGGATGATTTCCTTTAGGATTGACTGGTTTGATCTCTTTGTTGTCCAATGGACTCTCAAGAGTCTTCTCCAGCATCACAGTTTGAAAGCATCAATTCTTTGACACTCAGCCTTCTTTATGGTACAACTATCACATCTGTTCTAGCTATTATAAATAGTGCTGCTATGAACACTGGGGTACATGCGTCTTTTTGAATTATGGTTTTCTCAGTGTGTATGCCCACTGGATTGCTGGGTCATAAGGTAGATTTATTCCTAATTATTAATGGATCTCATATTGTTTTCCAGAGTGGCTGTATCACTTTACATAACTATCAACAGTGAAAGAGTGTCCCCTTTTCCCCACATTCTCTCCAGAATTTATTTGTAGATTTTTTGATGATGACAATTCTGACCAGTGTGAGGTTGACATCTCACTGTACTTTGATTTGGATTTCTCTAATAGTGAGCAATGTTGAGCATCTTTTCATGTGTTTGTCAGCCATCTGCAAGGCCTCTTTGAAGAAATGTCTGTTTAGGTCTTCTGCCCATTTTTTGATTGGTTAGATTTTCTGATATTGAGCTGCATGAGCTGCTTATACATTTTAGAGATTAATCCTCTCTCAGTTGATTCATCTACAATTACTTTATCCCATTCTGAAGGTTATCTTATCTTGTTTATGGTTTCCTGTGCTGTACATTTGATTATTTTTGTTTTTATTTCCATTACTCTAGGAGGTGGGCTGGGCTTCCATGGTGGCTCAGATGGTAAAGAATCCTGCAATGCAATAGACCTGGGTTTGCTCCCTGGGTTGGGAATATCACTTGGAGGAGTGCATGGCAACTCACTCCAGTAATCTTGCCTAGAGAATCCCCATGGACAGAGGTGCCTGGCAGGCTACCGTTCATAGGGTCACAGAGTCGGACATGACTGAGCGACTAAGCACAGCACAGCACAGGTGGTGGGTCAAAGAGGATCTTGCTGCAACTTATATCAAAGAATGTTCTGCCTATGTTTTCCTCTAAAAGTTTTGGAGTGCCTAGCCATACATATAGCTCTTTAATCGATTTTGACTTTCTTTTTGTATATAGTATTAGGAAGTGTTCTAATTTAATTCTTTTACATATTCAGTTCAGTCCAGTTCAGTCGCTCAGTTATGTCTGACTCTTTGCGACCCCATGAATCGCAGCACACCAGGCCTCCCTGTCCATCACCAACTCCCGGAGTTTACTCAAACTCATATCCATCGAGTCAGTGATGCCATCCAGTCATCTCATCCTCTGTCATCCCCTTCTCCTCCTGCCCCCGATCCTTCCCAGCATCAGGGTCTTTTCCAATGAGTCAACGCTTCGCATGAGGTGGCCAAAGTATTGGAGTTTCAGCTTTAGCATCAGTCCTTCTAATGAACACCCAGGACTGATCTCCTTTAGGATGGACTGGTTGGATCTCCTTGCAGTCCAAGGGACTCTCAAGAGTCTTTTCCAACACCATAATGTAGCTCTCCAATTTTCCCAGCACTACTTATGGAAGAGGCTATTTTTTCTCCCTTGTATACTCTTGCATCCTTTGCCAAAGATAAGGTGCCCATAGGTATGTGGGTTTATCTCTGAGCTTTCTATCTAGTCTGAAGTCAGGAAGTTTGATTCTTCCAGCTGTCTTTCTTTCTCAAGATTGCTTTGGTTATTCAGGGATATTTGTGTTTTAATATAAATTGTATTTTTTTTGTTCTATGAAAAATGCCATTGGTAATTTGATAAAGATTGCAATCAACCTATACATTACTTTGATTAGTATGGTCATTTTCACAATATTGATTCATTCAGCCCAAGAATATGGTATATCTCTCCATCTATTTATGTTATCCTTGATTTCTTTTATCAGTGTCTTATAGTTTTATGCATATAGACCTTTTGTCTCTTTAAGTAGTTTTATTTCTAGGTGTTTTATTATTTTTGTTGCAATGATGAATGGAATTGTTTCCTTAATTTCTCTGATTTTTCATTGTTAGTGTATAGGAATGCAAGGGATTTCTGTGTATTAATTTTGAATCCTTGGACTTTACTTAATCCATTGATTAGCTCTAGTAATTTTTGAGTGGCATTTTTAGAATTTTCTATGTATACTATCATGTCATCTGCAAACAGTTAAAGTTTCACTTCTTCTTTTTCAATCTGGATCTTTAAATTTATTTTTCTTCTCTGATTACCCTGGCTAAGAATTCCAGAACTACATTAAATAACAGTGGCAAGAGAGAGCACCTTTGTCTTCTTCATGATCTTAGAGGAAATGGTTTCAGTTGTTCAACGTTCAGAATAATGGTTGCTGTGGTTTTGTCTTATACGGTGTACATTAGATTTAGGTTGGTTCCTTCTATGCCCATTTTCTGGAGTTTTCATCATAAATGGGTGTTGAATTTTGTCAAAAGCTTTTTCTGCATCTATTGAGATGATCATATGGGTTTTATCTTTCAATCATACACTATTAATATGGTGTAACATTGACTGATTTGTGTATACTGAAGAATCCTTGCATCCCTAGGATAAACGCCACTTGATCATGGTGTATGATCCTTTTAATTTGCTGTTTGATTTTGTTTGAAAGTATTTTGTGGAGTAGTTTTGCATCAGTGTCCATCAGTTACACTGGCCTGTAATTTTCTTTTTTTGTGATATCTTTGATTTTGTTATCAGAATGACGGAGGTCTTGTAGAATGACTTTGGAATTGTCCCTCTCTCTGCAAATTTTTTGAAGAGTTTGAGAAGGATAGGTGTTAGCTCTTCTCTAAATACTTGATAGAATTCACCTATGAAATTATCTGTCCCTAGGATTTGTTTCTTGGAAAAATTTTCATCACAATTTTTATTTCAATACTTGTGATTGGTCTATTCTTATTTTCTACTTCTTCCTGTTTCAGTCTTGGAATGTTGTACTTTTCTAAGAATATGTCTATTTCTTTCCAGTTTTCCATTTTATTGGCATATAATTGCTCATAGTATTTAATCCATTTATATTTAAATTAACTATTTACATATATGTTCTTACTGGCATTTTCTTAATTTTTCTGGGTTGTTTTTGTAGGTCTTTTCTTTCTCTTCTGTTTCTTCCCTAGAGAAGTCGCTTTAACACTTGTTGTAAAGCTGGTTTGGTGGTGAGGAATTCTGTTAACTCTTGCTTGTCTGTAAAGCTTTTTATTTCTCCACCAATTTTGAATGAAATCCTTGCTGTGTAGAGTAATTTTGTTTAGGTTTTTCCCTTTCATTACTTTAAATATATTCTGCCACTCCCTTCTGGCCTGTAGAGTTTCTGCTGAAAAATCAGCTGTTAACCTTATGGGGATTCACTTGTACATAATTTGCTGCATTTCCCTTACTGCTTTTAATTTGTTTTTATTTGTGTTTAAATTTTGTTAGTTTCATCAATATGTGCCTGGGCGTGTTTCTGCTTGGGTTTATCCTATATCAGACTCTCTGTGCTTCTCACATTTGATTGACTTTTACCTTTCCCATGTTAGGGAAATTTTCACGTATAATCTCTTGAAAGATTTTCCAGATCCTTTCTCTTTCTGCTCTTCTGAGACGCTTATACCTTTAATGTTGGTACATTTAATATTGTCCCACAGGTCTGAGACTGTCCTCAAGTCTTCTCATTCATTTTTTCTTTATTCTGCTCTTCAGCAGTTATTTTCACAATTCTATCATCTAGCTCACTTATCAGCTTTTCTACCTCAGTTATTCTGCTATTGATTCCTTCTAGAGTATTTCTAATTTCACAAACTGTGTTGTTCACCTCTGTTAGTTTTTTCTTTATTTCTTCTAGGTCATTTTAAAATGTGTTAATTGATTCTTGCATTTCCTCCATTCTATTTTTGAGGTTTTAGATATATTTACTATCATTACAGTTATTTGTAAGGCCTCCTCACACAACCATTTTGCCTTTTTGCATTTCTTTTCCATGGGGATGGTCTTGATCCCTGTCTCCTGTACAATGTCACGAACCTCTGTCCATAGTTCATCAGGCACTCTGTCTATCAGATCTAGTAACTTAAATCTATTTCTCATTTCCACTGTATAGTCATAAAGGATTTAATTTAGGTCATACCTGAATGGTCTAGTGGTTTTCCCTACTTTCTTCAATTAAAGTCTGAATTTGGCAATAAGGAGTTCATGATCTGAGCCACAGTCAGCTGCCAGTCTTGTCTTTGCTGACTATATAGAGCTACTCCATCTTTGTCTGCAAAGAATATAATCAATCTGATTTCAGTGTTAGCCATCTGGTGATGTCCATGTGTAGAGTCTTCTCTTGTGTTGTTGGAAGATGGTGCTTGCTACGATCAGTGAGTTCTCTTGGCAAAACTCTATGAGCCTTTGCTCTGCTTCAATCCACACTCCAAGGCCAAATTTGCCTGTTACTCCAGGTGTTTCTTGACTTCCTACTTTTGCATTCCAGTACCCTATAATGAAAAGGACATCTTTATTGGGTGCTAGTTCTAAAAAGTCTTGTAGGTCTTCATAGAACCACTCAATTTCAGCTTCTTCAGCATTACTGGTAGCGGCATAGACTTGGATTACTGTGCTATTGAATGATTTGCCTTGGAAACGAATAGAGATCATTCTGTCGTTTTTCAGATTGCATCCAAGTACTGCATTTTGAACTCTTTTGTTGACCATGATGGCTATTCCATTTCTTCTAAGGGATTCCTGCCCACAGTAGTAGATATAATGGTCATCTGAGTTAAATTCACCCATTCCAGTCCATTTTTAGTTGGTTGATTCTTAGAATGTCGACATTCACTCTTGCCATCTCCTGTTTGACCACTTCCAATTTGCCTTGATTCATGGACCTAACATTCCAGGTTCCTATGCAATACTGCTCTTTACAGCATTGGATGTTGCTTCTATCACCAGTCACATCCACAACTGGGTATTATTTTTGCTTTGGCTCCATCCATTCATTCTTTCTGGAGTCTTTTCTCCACTGATCTCCAGTAGCATATTGGGCACCTACCTACCTGGGTAGGTAGCTGTGAAAATAGCTGTGAAAAGAAGAGAAGCAAAAAGCAAAGGAGAAAAGGAAAGATATTCCCATTTGAATGCAGAGTTCCAAAGAATAGCAAGGAGAGATAAGAAAGCCTTTGTCAGTGATCAATCCAAAGAAATAGAGGAAAACAACAGAATGGGAAAGACTAGAGATCTCTTCAGGAAATTATAGATACCAAGGGAACATTCCATTCAAAGATGGGTTCGATAAAGGACAGAAATGGTATGGACCTAACAGAAGCAGAAGACATTAATAAGAGGTGGCAAGAATACAAAGAAGAACTGTATAGAAAAGATCTTCATGACCCAGATAATCACAATGGTGTGATCACTCACCTAGAGCCAGACATCCTGGAATGGGAAGTCAAGTGGGCCTTAGGAAACATCACTATGAACAAAGCTAGTGGAGGTGATGGAATTCCTGTTGAGCTATTTCAAATCCTGAAAGATGATGCCGTGAAGGTGCTGCACTCAATATGCCAGCAAATTTGGAAAACTCAGCAGTGGTCACAGGACTGGGAAAGTTCAGTGTTCATTCCAGTCTCAAGGAAAGGCAATCCAAAAGAATGCTCAAACTACCACATAATTGCACTCATATCACACTCTAGTAAAGTAACGCTCAAAATTCTACAAGCCAGGCTTCAGCAATATGTGAACCATGAACTTCCAGATGTTCAAGCTCGTTTTAGAAAAGGCAGAGGAACCAGAGATCAAAGTGCCAAACAACCACTGGGTCATTGAAAAAGCAAGAGAGTTCCAGAAAAACATCTATTTCTGCTTTATTGACTATGCCAAAGCCTTTGCCTGTGTGGATCACAATAAACTGTGGAAAATTCTGAAAGAAATGGGCATACCAGACCACCTGACCTGACTCTTGAGAAACCTATATGCAGGTCAGGAAGCAACAGTTTGAACTGGAGATGGAACAACAAACTGGTTCCAAAAAGGAAAAGGAGTACCTCAAGGCTGTATATTGTCACCCTGCTTGTTTAACTTATATGTAGAATACATCATGAGAAATGCTGGGCTGGAAGAAGCAAAAGCTGGAAAAAAGATTGCCAGGAGAAATATCAATAACCTTAGATATGCAGATGACACCACCCTTACGGCAGAAAGTGAAGAAGAACTGAAAAGCCTCTTGATGAAAGTGAAAGAGGAGAGTGAAAAAGTTGGCTTAAAGCTCAACATTCATAAAACTAAGATCATGGCCTCTGTTCCCATCACTTCATGGGAAATAGATGGGGAAACAGTCGAAACAGTGTCAGATTTTATTTTTTTGGGCTCTGAAAAAATGATGGTGATTGCAGCCATGAAATTAAAAGACTCTTACTCCTTGGAAGGAAAGTTATGACCAACCTAGATAGCATATTAAAAAGCAGAGACATTACTTTGCCAACAAAGGTCTGTCTAGTCAAGGCTATGGGTTTTCCAGTGGTCATGCATGGATGTGAGAGTTGGACCATGAAGAAAGATGAGCACCGAAAAATTGATGCTTTTATACTCTGGTGTTGGGAGACGACTCTTGAGAGTCCCTTGGACTGCAAGGAGATCCAACCAGTCCATCCTAAAGGAGATCAGTCCTGGGTGTTCATTGTCAGGACTGATGTTGAAGCTGAAACTCCAATACTTTAGCCACCTCATGGGAAGCATTGACTCATTGGATAAGTCCCTCATGCTGGGAGAGATTGGGGGCAGGAGGAGAAGGGGACGACAGAGGATGAGATGGCTGGATGGCATCACTTACTCGATGGACATGAGTCTGAGTAAGCTCCGGGAGTTGGTGGTGGACAGGGAGGCCTGGCATGCTGTGATTCATGGGGTAGCAAAGAGTCGGACACGACTGAACTGAACTGAACTATCATTACTCTGAATTCTTTTTCAGGTAGCTTGCCTAGTTCTTCTTCATTTATTTGGTCTTGTTTCTTCAGCCTCACAATATTTCTGTCTTTTCATTTTGTCTGAGTTATTATATTCAGGGTCTCCTATCCCTAGGCTGCAGTATCACAGTTCTTCTTGCTTCTGTTCTCTGTCCCTGGTGGGTGACGTTTGTTCAGTGGCTTGCACAGGCTCTATGTTGAGAGGGGCTTGTGCCTTCCTTCTGATGCGTGGAGGTGAGCTTTTTCCTCTGATGGGCAGGATCATGTGAGGTGATGTGCTTTGTGGTAACTATGGATTGTCTGTATGCTGACGGTTGGTTTTGTGTTCCTGTCTTGCTGGTCATTTGGGTGAGGCATCTAGTGCTGGTTGCTACATGCAGTTGGGTGGTGCTGATCTTGGATTCAGATGGAGGCATTCATGGGATGTCTCATCAATTAATACTCCCTGCAGTCAGAACTTTTCTGATGATCTAACGTCCTGGACTCAGCTCTCCATCCAAGAGGTTCAGGGCCAATTTCTGGTTGGGGAACCAAGACCCCAAACAAGCCATTTGTCATGATAATAAAAGGGATTTTTAAAAAGCAAACAATAAAAATCATAAAACACAAATGGTAAAAGCAGTATCACTGAAAGAGAAACAAAAACAAATACACATACACAAGAAACTAAAAGAGATGAAAGGAAGCAAACCACAAGAGAGCAATTCAATCAACAAAAGAAATAAAAAAATGAAATCAACCAATTAAAAACAAAACTAACTGAAGCACAAAACAGAAAGCAAAACCGAAGCAGAGCACCAACAGAGGAATAAAGCCAAGAAAACAGGAAATAGCCAAAAATGGTAAAAACAAAACAAACAAACAAACAAAAACCAGAAAAGCAAAGTTAAAACAGAGGTATAGAAACAAGAGATCTATATATGTTTTTAAAAAGACACAGAATAGCAGAAAGCCAAAGTAGTAGAAATATATAAAAGAAACAAAAAGTATGACTTACAAAATCCCAAAAGCCTTAATAGAGATAATAATAACAACAACTGCAAAAAAGAGAAAGAAGAGATTAAAAGGGGAAGAAAAAAAAAAACAAGCAAAACAAACAAGAGAGTGAACCAAAACATAAAATATAATAAATGTTTTCCTAAGATTTCAGCTGTCACTGCCCTTGCCTCTGCTGTGAACCACAACCCATCTCCACCTCCCTACAAGGCCTTCCAATGCTGTGGAGGGCTGTTTTCTGGACCTGCAGTGGGCCCTGTGGGGACAGTTCAGACCCTAATCTGATTCTACTCCTGCTTGTGCTTCTCTCCAAGCTCCATGTCTGCCAGAGCTAGAGCGGTTTCTTTTGTAGGAACACTAATTGTCCTTTTACATTCCATGGATGGATTTTATATGCTTCATTAGTCACTTTGCCCCTGGAGCTCAGTTGTGGCTTTATCCCTATCTCTGCACTGGGGTCATCCACAGGAGCTGCTCCTGAGACTGCTCTGAAAGATTTGGGTTTGCCCCAGGAAGGATAGGGTATGGAGGTGTCACAGCTGCTTGGATTGTGATGACCCTGGTTGTGCCAGTTGTGCGAGGAAGCCATTGGCCACAGCTGCAGGACATATGGTTCTATTAGGAGCCTTTTCTAGCCTCTGGAAGCAGGTGCTCAAATGGCTGCCCTGGATGGTTCTTCTCTACTGTGCAGCTATCAGTGCTTCGGTATAGGGAGAGAGAGGTTGAAGAGGTGGCTCCATCTGTTTCATGTGACTCAACAGTAGTGTTCTGCTTCCATGACCGCCCAGTTTGTCTCCAAAGGGAGATTATCTCCTGTTGCAGATTTCCTCCTCACTTTCCCTCAAGCCAAATCCCCACCGTCAACAGCAGTCCTCACCCTGGGATTGTTCTCCAATCTCCATGCTCCAGTTCCCAGCACCCGTGCACACCAGTGGACCCACATACAGTCCAAGGTACACAGGCATGAGTTTTCTGTGTGGTTGTCACTCTATTCAGACTATCACAGATCAGCTGTTTCACCCTCCTCTGACAGGCTCAAATGCTTCCACTTGTCTCGGTCAATTTCCTTGGATGTGAGAGTCTCTACCCTGCTTGAGCTCCTCCACCCCTGGGTGCAGGTCTGCCCCTGTTTGTTCTCATCCACCTTATTCTTCTTTCTTTCATCCTACCCAGTCGTTCATAGATCCTCATAGTCCTGTCTGGGGACCATGGACTTCTGCTAGTACTCAGTCATTGTTCTGTGAGAACTGTTACATATATAGATTTATTCCTGATACATTCATGAAGAAAGATGTACTCCATGTTCACCTACTCCTTTGCCATCTTGATTTCCAATCTGATTTTAATTGAATTTCACATATTCTCATGGTCACATCCAGGTGGCATTAGCCAAAATTGGACCAATGTGAAAAATTCATTTCAGTTCAGTTACTCAGTCATGTCTGACCCTATGTGATCCCATGGACTGCAGCTGCTAGGCTTCCCTGTCCATCACCAGCTCTGAGATCTTGCTCAAACTCATGTCCATCAAATCAGTGATGCCATCCAATCATCTCATCCTCTGTCGTCCCCTTCTCCTCTTCCCTTCAATTTTTTCCAGCATCAGAGTCTTTTCAAATGAGTCGTTCTTTGCATCAGGTGGCCAAAGTATTGGAGTTTCAGCTTCAGCATCAGTCCTTGCAATGGATATTCAGGACTAATTTCCTCTAGGAGGAACTGGTTGGATCTCCTTGCAATCCAAGGGACTCTCAAGAGTCTTCTCCAACACCACAGTTTAAAAGCATCAATTCTTTGATGCTCAGCTTTCTTTACAGTCCAACTCTCACATTCATACATGACTATTCGAAAAAACCACAGCTTTGACTAGATGGACCTTTGTTGGCAAAGTAATGTCTCTGCTTTTAATATGCTGTCAAGTTTGGTCATAGCTTTTCTTCCAAGGAGCAAGTGTCTTTTAATTTCATGGCTGCATTCACCATCTGCAGTGATTTTGGAGCCAAAAACAATAAAGTTTGTCACCGTTTCCATTGTTTCCCCATTTCTTGCCATGAAGTGATGTGACCAGATGCCATCATCTTAGTATTTTGAATGTTGACTTTGAAGCCAACTTTTTCACTCTGCTCTTTCACTTTCATCAAGAGATTCTTCAGTTCTTTGCTTTCTGCCACAGGGGTGGGGTCACCTGCTTATCTGAGGTTATTGATGTTTCTCCCAGCAATCTTGATTCCAGCCTGTGCTTCATCCAGCCCAGGATTTTACATTATGTACTCTGCATATAAGTTAATTAAGCAGGGGGACAATATACATCCTTGAGGTACTCCTTGCTAATTTGGAACCAGTCTGTTGTTCCATGTTTGGTTCTAACTGTCGCTTCTTCACCTACATACAGATTTTTTTAGGAGGCAGGTACGGTGGTCTGGTATTTCCATCTCTTTAAGAATTTTCCACAGTTTGCTGTGACCCACACAGCCAAAGGCTTTGGCCTAGTCAATGAAGCAGAAGTAGATGTTTTTCTGGAACTCTCTTGCTTTTCTGATGTTGGCAATTTGATCTCTGGTTCCGCTGTTTTTTCTAAAACCAGCTTGAACATCTGGAAGTTCAGGGTTCATGTACTGTTGAAGTCTGGCTTTGAGAATTTTGAGATTACTTTGCTAGTGTGAGATAAGTGCACTTGTGTGGTAATTTGAACATTCTTTGGCATTGTGTTTCTTTGGAATTGGGATGAAAACTGATGTTTTCTAGTCCTGTGTCCACTGCTGAGTTTTCCAAGTTTGCTGGCATATTGAGGACAGCACTTTCAGAGCATCACCTTTTAGGAGTTGAAATAGCCCAACTGGAATTTCATCACTTCCACTAGCGTTGTTTGTAGTGATGCTTCCTAAGGCCCACTTGATTTCACATTCCAGGATGTCTGGCTCTAGGTGAGTGATTACACCATTGTGGTTATCTGGGTCATGAAGATCTTTTCTGTATACTTCTTCTGTGTATTCTTGCCAACTTTTCTTAATATCTTCTCCTTCTGTTAGATCCATACCAATTCATTCCTTTTTTGTGCTCATGTTTGCATGAAATGTTCCTTGCTATCTCTAATTTCCTTGAAGATATCTCTACTCTTTCCCATTCTGTTGGGAAATCTATCTCTCCCATTTTCCTCTATTTCTTCACATTGATCACTGAGGAAGGTTTTCTTATCTCTCCATGCTATTCTTTGGAACTCTGCATTTCAATGGGTATATGTTTCCTTTTCTCCTTTGCCTTTAGCTTCTCTTCTTTTCTCATCTATTTGTAAGGCCTCCTCAGACAACCATTTTGCCTTTTTGCATTTCTTTTTCTTGGGGATGGTCTTGATCACTGCCTCCTGTACAATGTCATGAAGCTCCTTCCATAGTTCTTCAGGCACTCTTTCTATCAGATCTAATACCTTGAATTTGTCCCTTCCACTGTATAATTGTAAGGGATTTGATTTCCGTCATACCTGAATGGTCTAGTGGTTTTCCCGATTTTCTTCACTTTAAGTCTGAATTTGGCAATAAGGAGTTCATGATCTGAGCCACAGGCAGCTCCAGGTCTTGCTTTTGCTGACTGTACAGAGATCTGATTTCCATATTGCCCATCTGGTGATGTCCATATGTAGAGTCTTCTCTCGTGGGGAAGAGAGTATTTGCTCTGACTAGTGCATTCTTTTGACAAAACTCTGTTAGCATTTGCCCTGCTTCATTTTGTACTACAAGACCAAATTTGCCTGTTACTCCAAGTTTCTCCTGACTTCCTACTTTCGCATTCCAGTCCCCTATGATGAAAAGGACATCTTTCTTGGTGTTAGTTCTAGAAGGTCTTCACAGAACCATTCAACTTCTGCTTCTTCAGGATTACTGGTTGTGGCATAGACTTGGATTACTGTGATACTGAATAGTTTGCCTTGGAAGCAAACAGAGGTCATTGTGTTATTTTTGATATTGGAACTAAGTACTGCATTTTGGACTCTTCTATTGACTATGAGGGCTACTCCATTTCTTCCATGGGATTCTTGCCCACAGTAGGAGATATAACGGTCGTCTGAATTAAATTCGTCCATTCCAGTCCATTTTAGTTCACTGATTCCTAAAATGTCAATTTCACTCTTGCTATTCCTGTTTCACCACTTCCAATTTACCTTGATTCATGGACCTAACATTCCAGGTTCCTATGCAGTACTGTTCTTCACAGCATTGGACTTTACTTCCATCACCAGTCACATGCACAATTGGGCTTTGTTTTTGCTTTGGCTTCATCTCTTCATTCTTTCTGGAGTTATTTCTCCACTCTTCTCCAGTAGCATACTGGGTACCTACTGACCTGGGGAACTCATCTTCCGGTGTCATATCTTTTTGATTTTTCATACTGTTCATGAGGTTCTAAGGCAAGAATACTGAAGGGGTTTGCCATTGCCATGTTTTGCCTTGTGAAAAATTACCATGCAGAAAAAATATATATGGCTAAAAGGGATGACAGAGAAATGGTATCATCTCTTTTCTTAGAGACATTTATGAACAGTATTGCCATTTATCTACTGGGTACTTGATCATTTTTCTTATAATTCTGTGTTTTAATAAGAAGAATATCATAATTATTGATATCACAGATATTCTCATTATTATACTTTCTTGTAAAATATAAATAACACCTTGGCATTTATAAGAAAAGCATAACAACCTTAACAGAAACAGAAGAAAAAGAATATGAACAGACAACTCACACAAGGGGAAATAAAAACTTGAACAGTTGAATTTCACTAATAATGTTGTTATTATTTAGTTGCCAAGTTACATCGACTCTTTTGCAACACCATGCTGTCCATGGTATTTCCCAGGCAAGAATACTGGAGTGTCTTGACATTTTCATCTCCAGATCTTCCTGACCCAGGGATCAAACTTGCATCTCCTGTACTGGCAGGTTCTTCATCACTGAGCCACCAGGGAAGCCCTCACTAGTAATGACAGATGTGATAATTTAAAGTGACATGGAGCCACAATTTTGCACTAATGAAACTCGCAAAAAACCTTATGCAGGCAAGATGGTGGTAAAACTAGTATAATTATGCATTGCTGATTGCAATGCTGTATCACTTTTAGAAAGCAATATGGAAACGTTATCAAGATCATATATAAGTATGATCCCATAGTCCTGTGGTCCATTATTCTCACTGTTACAAAGTTTCCATGAACCATTCACCCAGTATCTGTCAATTTAACATCTTGTAATCACTATAGTACAACATCAACTCTAGGAAATTGGCACTGCTGCAATCGAGACCATATCCAGATGGAACCAGGTATAAATGTACTGCACTGAATACTCCAGCAAATTTGGACAACGCAGCAGTGGTCACAGGACTGGAAAAGGTCAGTTTTCATTCCAGTCCCAAAGAAAGGCAATGCCAAAGAATGCTCAAACTACCGCACAATTGCACTCATCTCACACGCTAGTAAAGTAACACTCAAAATTCTCCAAGCCAGGCTTCAGCAATACGTGAACCAAGAACTTCCAGATGTTCAAGCTGGTTTTAGAAAAGGCAGAGGAACCAGAGATAAAATTGCCAACATCCGCTGGATCATCAAAAAAACAAGAGAGTTCCAGAAAAACATCTATTTCTGCATTATTGATTATGCCAAAGCCTTTGACTGTGTGGATCACAATAAACTGTGGAGAATTCTGCAACAGATGGGAATACCAGATCACCTGACCTGCCTCTTGAGAAACCTATATGCAGGTCAGGAAGCAACAGTTAGAACTGGAGATGGAACAACAAACTGGTTCCAAATAGGAAAAGGAGAACATCAAGGCTGTATATTGTTGTGCTTATTTATCTTATATGCAGAGTACATCATGAGAAACACTGGGCTGGAAGAAGCACAAGCTGTAAAAAAGATTGCTAGGAGAAATATCAATAACCTCAGATATGCAGATGACACCACCCTTATGGCAGAAAGTGAAGAGGAACTAAAAAGCCTCTTGATGAAAGTGAAAGAGGAGAGTGAAAAAGTTGGCTTAAAGCTCAACATTCATAAAACTAAGATCAAGGCATCTGGTCCCATCACCTCATGGGAAATAGATAGGGAAACAGTGGAAACAGTGTCAGACTATATTTTTGGGCTCCGAAATCACTGCAGATGGTGATTGCAGTCATGAAATTAAAAGACGCTTACTCCTTAGAAGGAAAGTTATGACAAACCTAGACAACATATTAAAAAGCAGAGACATTACTTTGCCAGCAAAGTTCCATCCAGTCAAGGTTATGGTTTTTCCAGTGGTCCTGTGGAGAGTTATACTGTGAAGAAAGCTGAGCACTGAAGAACTGATGCTTTTGAACTGTGGTGTTGGAGAAGACTCTTGAGAGTCCCTTGGACTGCAAGGAGATCCAACCAGTCCATCCTAAAGGAGATCAGTCCTGGGTGTTCATTGAAAGGACTGATGCTGAAGCTGAAACTCCAATACTTTGGCCACCTCATGCGAAGCATTGACCCATTGGATAAGTCCCTCATGCTGGGAGAGATTGGGGGCAGGAGGAGAAGAGGATGACAGAGGATGAGATGGCTGGATGGCATCACTGACTTGATGAACTTTAGTTTGAGCAAATTCCAGGAGTTGGTGACGGACAGGGAGGCCTGGCGTGCTGCGATTCATGGGGTCGCAGAGTCAGACGCGACTGAGTGACTGAACTGACTGACTGATTCATATACAGCATATACATGTTCTATAATTATACACTGTGTGTGTAGCTGTATGCAATTCTATCACATGTATAGCTTTGTGTAACTACCACCACAATCAAGTTAAAACACAAGATGCCCTCATGCTATTCTATTATAGTCACAACCACCCTTCTCCATCTACCTATCCTTAACTCTTGGCAAACAGTAATCCAATCTGTTCTCACCCCCCAATGTTATTTTGAAAAAAAAAATAGTTCTGGAAATAGAGAATTATTCATGGTATAACATTTGAGATTGGTTCTACTCACTCAACATAATTTGCTTAATATCCATACAAGTTTTGCATATATTAATACTGTGTTTCTTTGTATTGATGAGCAGTATTCCAATTGTATGGATGCACCAAAATATGTCTAACCACTCATTCATTGAAGGACATGTGGGTAGTTTCCAGTTTGGGGCTATTACAAATAAAGAACATTCATGGACAAGTTTCTGAATGAAAATAATTTTCCATTTCTGTGGAATAAATGGCCAAGTGTTCAAGGGCTTAATATTTTTATAACAAATTAAAATGCATATACATAAATCTAAAGGAACAGGATATATTTCACTGCCAGCCACAACAATTCCCAGAGTCTTGGCCAATCAACCCACTGACCCTAACAATAGCTATCTAGGGGATATGTTCCAACCCAACAGAGGAAACAAAGAGAGAAAAGATGCTAAGTACTGTGTTATACTCTACATACGTTATCTTATTTAATCCTCATAATAACCCTATAAGATAGGTGTTATTGTTACTTCCACTTCATATATGTGGAAATTGGGCTCAAAGAGATTATCTAAACTTTTCTATGACTGAACAGATAAGTGGCAAGGAACTTCAAGAAATCAAGAACCCACACTCTTAGCCATTACTCTATACTGCCATAGATGAACTAACTGAGTTTGGTTGGAGAGAGGAAAGTAACGGTCTTAGTCCATTCAGACTGCTATAACAAAATACCAAAGACAGGGTAGCTTATAAAATGCAGAAATTGATTTCTCACAGTTTTGGAGGCTGAAAAGTTCAAGATCAAAGTGCTAATATGGTCAGGAGAGAGGCCTCGTCCAGGTCACCAACTTCTTGTTTTATCTTCACATGGTAGAAGGGGTGAGGAATCCCTCTAAGGCTTCTTTTATAAGGACACTAATCCCCATCAATAGGGCTCCACTCTCATGACCTAATCATCTCCCAAAGATCCCAACTCCCAACACCATCACCTTGGGTAGATCAGGACCCCAACTTATAAACTTTGGGGGGACACAAATATTCACACAATAGCACTGAATATGGTTGGAGAAGGGAAGGAAACTGAAGACCTCTTACCTGTATGGCCTTCTCTCTAAAACAGAAAATAAAGGGTACTGAAACTGTGGTAAAAACATGGAGGCTAAGGGAAGAAACAAAGATACTCAAGCCAAAGTGTAGTCCATTCTTTTTTGGCAAGGATAGATTAGGAGAGACAAGGCAAGTGCCATGGGAAACTTCTTGCCAATGTAACTAATTTTGAAGACTGCTGATCTACTGGGATCTCTTGGGAAGATGGTACAGCCATGGGTCCAAGGAAAGAAGCTAAGTTTCCTTGAGACTCACTGCATCCCAGGTATCTTGAGACCGACTGTATCTCAGAGTCACATACAGGAGAAAATACAAACAACTAAAGCTAGATTTAATTCAATAATCTTTTACTGAATACCTACTATGTATCAGATCCTCTGCTAAGCATGTTATGGGAAAGTAGAAGAAGAATGTATATGGCCCTGAATCCCCAGGAATTTATAATTTCTTAAGAATATACAAACAGGGGTGGCAGCTAAGATGGTGGAGGAATAGGACGGGGAGACCACCTCTCCCCCTACAAATTCATCAAAAGAAAATTTGAACGCTGAGCAAACTCCACAAAACAACGTCTGAACGCTGGCAGAGGACATCAGGCAGCCAGAAAAGCAGCCCATTGTCTTTGGAAGGAGATAGGACAAAATATAAAAGGTAAAAAGAGAGACAAAAGAGTTAGGGATGGAGATCTGTCCCGGGAAGGGAGTCTTAATAGAGGAAGTTTCCAAACACTAGGAAACCCTCTCACCAGTGGGGCTGGGGGAAGTTTTCAAATCTCTGAGGGCAACCTAACTGGGAGAAAAATAAATAAACAAAACCCACAGATTACATGCCTAAAGGCAACTCCCATCAGAAAAGTACCCAGACGCTTGCATCCGCCACCTTCAAGTGGAGGTTGAAAGAAGAGCAGGGTGGCATTGCTTAGGGTAAGGATTGGGCCTGAATGTCCTGAGGGCAATCTGAGGGAGCTAACGTGAGATAGCAACCTAAACTGTGGGATAGCAAGAGAGAGAGAGAGAGAGAGAATTAACCTGCAAAAGGCCCTAACCTAAAGCACGGCTCGTTCACAGAACAAAGGACTGAGCAATATCAGAGAAGAGCTAGCCGGCTGCGGACTGGCCCATCACCCACCAGAGGCAGGGGGGGAGGCGGGCACCAGCCAGAGCCAGAAAGGGGAAAACTCGGCCCCAGAGAGGGCATCCCCTACCAAACTGCAAAGAGGCTTCCAGTTTCTAACCAAAGACTTCCTGAGATTCTGGATGGTTGACATTCACCGGGAGGGTCGCAGCCAGTGATCAGCTCCCCAGAAGAGACACAAGGCACGCCACACCAGGCGCACCCAGAAACTGAGGCTGGGACCGGGGAGGGGATAAGTCATGCTGAACCTGAAGAGGGTGTGCTCATCAAGAACCTCCTTGCCTGAGCTGCTCGGACCGGGGAATGGCACAAACACAGGCCCAATTGAGTCTGTGCTTTTGTGGAGTACCCGAGAACCTGAACCTGAACAGCTTAGACTTGGGAAATGCATGCAATTCAGGGCCTGCTCCTTGTAGAGCAACCTGAAGCCTGAGCAGTGTAGACAGAGAAAGCACACACGCCGTGAGCAGGGGCAAACCCAGTGTGGTCGAAACACTGCAAGTACTCCCCACACATGTCAGTGATATTTGTTTGCACTATTCCTCCCACCCTACAGCATGACTGAGCAAGTGAACCTAAAGAAGAGATCACCTCTGCCCCCTTGTGTCAGGGCAGAAATTAGACACTGAAGAGACCTGCAAACAGAAGCCAAATAAACAAAGGGAACCACTTCAGAAGTCACAGGTGCAACAGATTAAAATCCCTGTAGTTAACACCGACTACACTGGAAGGGGCCTATAGATATTGAGAAGCATAAGCTGGAACAAGGAACTGTCTGAAACTAAACTGAACGCACACTGCCCACAACAGCTCCAGAGAAATTCCTAGATATATTTTTACTACTATTATTATTATTTTAATTAAAAAAACTTTTTCTTCCTTTTTTAAGTCCTCTTTACTCCTTTAATTTTCATTTTATAACCCACTATAACATTAAAAGCTATAACAGAAGCAGAAGACATTAAGAAGAGGTGGCAAGAATACACAGAAGAACTGTACAAAAAAGATCTTTATGACCCAGATAATCACAACGATGTGATAACTCACCTAGAGCCAGACATCCTGGAATGGGAAGTCAAGAGGGCCTTAGAAAGCATCACTACGAACAAAGCTAGTGGATGTGATGGAATTCCAGTTGAGATATTTCAAATACTGAAAGATGATGCTGTGAAAGTGCTGCACTCAATATGCCAGCAAATTTGGAAAACTCAGCAGTGGTCACAGGACTGGAAAAGGTCCGTTTTCATTCCAACCCTAAGAAAGGCAATCCCAAAGAATGCTTAAACTACCGCACAATTACACTCATCCCACACGCTAGTAAGGTAATGCTCAAAATTCTCCAAGCCAGGCTTCAGCAAAACATGAATGAGAACTTCCAGATGCTCAAGCTGGTTTTAGAAAAGGCAGAGGAACCAGAGATCAAATTTCCAATACCCGCTGGATCATCAAAAAAGCAAGAGAGTTCCAGAAAAACATCTCTTTCTGGTTTATTCATTACGCCAAAGTGTTTGACTGTGTGGATCACAATAAGGGGTGAAAAATTCTGAAGGAGATGGGAAAGGCAGACCACCTGACCTGCCTCTTGAGAAACCTGTATGCAGGTCAGGAAGCAACAGTTAGAACTGGAGATGGAACAACAAACTGGTTCCAAATAGGAAAAGGAGAACGTCAAGGCTGTATATTGTCGTGTTTATTTAACTTATATGCAGAGTACATCATGAGAAACGCTGGGCTAGAAGAAGCACAAGCTAGAATCAAGATTGCTGGGAGAAATATCAATAACCTCAGATATGCAGATGACACCACCCTTATGGCAGAGAGTGAAGAGGAACTAAAAAGCCTCTTGATGAAAGTGAAAGAGGAGAGTGAAAAAGTTGGTTTAAAGCTTAACATTCAGAAACTAAGATCATGGCATCTGGTCCCATCACCTCATGGGAAATAGATGGGGAGACAGTGGAAAAAGTGTTAGACTTTATTTTTGGGGGCTCCAAAATCACTGCAGATGGTGACTGCAGTCATGAAGTTAAAAGATGCTTACTCCTTGGAAGGAAAGTTATGACCAACCTAGATAGCATATTAAAAAGCAGAGACATTACTTTGCCAACAAAGGTCCATCTGGTCAGGACTATGGTTTTTCCAGTGGTCATGTATGGATGTGAGAGTTGGAGCGTGAAGAAAGCTGAGCACTGAAAAATTGATGCTTTTGAAGAAGAAGACTCTTGAGAGTCCCTTGGACTGCAAGGAGATCCAACCAGTCCATCCTGAAGGAGATCAGTCCTGGGTATTCACCGGAAGGACTGATGCTGAAGCTGAAACTCCAATACTTTGGCCACCTCATATAAAGAGTTGACTCGTTGGAAAAGACTGTGATGCTGGGAGAGATTGGGGGGAGGAGGAGAAGGGGACGACAGAGGATGAGATGGCTGGATGGCATCACCGACTCGATGGGCCTGAGTTTGAATAAATTCCGGGAGTTTATGATGGACAAGGAAGCTTGGCGTGCTGCGATTCATGGGGTCGCAAACAGGCAGACACGACTAAAGACTGAACTGAACTGATAACATTGTGAGAAAAAAAAAAAAGACCCTATTTTTAAAGCACACTTCATATATATTTCTTGTATTTTTGTATTTTTAAAATTTTCTAATATGATATTTTTAAGAGTCTAACCTCTACTCTAGATTTTTTATCTTTGTTCTTTAGTATTTGAAATCAATTTTGTACATTTAAGAATCCAATCTACAGTACCCATTTTTACTCAGGAGTGTGATTACTGGATTGATTACTCTCTCCCCCTTTTGACTCTCCCTTTTCTCCCCCAGGTCAGCTCTATTTCCTCCCTCCCTCCCCCTTCTCTTCTCAGTCCAATTCTGTGAATCTCTGTGGGTGTTTTGGGCTGTGGAGAACACTTAGGAAACAGAGTACTGCCTAGATCTGTCTCTCTCCTCTTGAGTCCCCCTTTTTCTCCTCCTGCTCACCTCTATCTCCTTCCTCTCTATCCTCTTCTTCATGTAACTCTGTGAACCTCTCTGGGTGGCCCTCACTGTGGAGAATCTTTTCAGAATTAACCTAGAAGTTTTATTACCAGTGCTGTATGAATGGAAAGTCTTGAGGCTACTGGAAGAATAAGGCTGAAAACCAGAGGCAGGAGGCTTAAGCCCAAAACCTGAAGACACCAGAGAACTCATGACTCCAGTGATCATTAATCAATAAGAGATCAACCAAAAGCCTCCATACCTACACTGAAACCAACCACCACCCAAGAGCCAATAAGTTCCAGGGCAAGACATGCCACACAAATACCAGCAATGCAGGAACATAGCCCTGAGTGTCAATATACAAGCTGCCCAAAGTCACACCAAACCCATAGACCCATCTCAAAACTCACCACTGGACACTCCATTGCACTCCAGAGAGAAGAAATCCAGCTCCACCCACCAGAACACCAATGCAAGCTTCCCTAACCAGGAAACCTGGACAAGCCAATTGTCCAACCCCACCCACTGGGAGGAACCTCCACAATAAAGAGGAACCACAAACTACCAGAATACAGAAAGGCCACCACAAACACAGCAATCTAAATAAGATGAAAAGCAGAGAAATATTCAACAGGTAAAGGAACATGATAAATGCCCACCAAACCAAACAAAAGAGGAGGAGATAGGCAATCTACCTGAAAAAGAATTCCAAATAATGATAATAAAAATGATTAAAAATCTTGAAATCAAAATGGAGTTACAGATAAATAGCCTGGAGAAAGGATTGAGAAGATGCAAGAAATGCATAACAAGGACCTAGAAGAAATAAAAAAGTCAATTAATAATGAATAATGTAATAAATAAGATCAAAAACACTGGAGGGAACCAACAGTAGAATAACAGAGGCAAAAGATAGGATAAGTGAGGTAGAAAATAGAATGGTGGATATAAATAAAGCAGAGAGAAAAAAGAACCAAAAGAACTGAGGACAACTTCAGGGACCTCTGGGACAATGTGAAATGCCACAACATTCTAATCATAGGAGTCCCAGAAGAAGAAGACAAAAAGAAAGGTCATGAGAAAATATTTGAGAAGATAATAGTTGAAAATTTCCCTAAAATGGGGAAGGAAATAGTCACACAAGTCCAAGAAACCCAGAGAG
This sequence comes from Muntiacus reevesi, assembly GCF_963930625.1. Lineage (NCBI taxonomy): Eukaryota > Metazoa > Chordata > Mammalia > Artiodactyla > Cervidae > Muntiacus > Muntiacus reevesi. The sequence goes on from NC_089271.1 coordinate 46,063,948, forward strand.
TTCCAAACAGGATAAACCCAAGGCAAAACACCCCAAGACACATATTAATCCAATTAACAAAGATCAAACACAAAGAACAAATATTTAAAGCAGCAAGGGAAAAACAACAAATAGCACATCAGGGGATTCCCATAAAGATAAAAGCTGATCTTTCAACAGAAACTCTTCAGGCCAGAAGGGAATGGCAGGACATACTTAAAGTAATGAAAGAGAATAACCTACAACCCAGATTACTGTACCCAGCAAGGATCTCATTCAGATATAAAGGATAATTCAAAAGCTTTACAGACAAACAAAAGCTGAGAGAATCCAGCACCACCAAACCAGCTATTCAACAAATGCTAAAAGATCTTCTCTAGACAGGAAACAAAGAAAGGGTGTAAATGGACCATACTTATCAATGATTACCTTCAATGTAAATGGGTTGAATGTCCCAACCAAAAGACAAAGACTGGCTGAATGGATAAAAAAATAAGACCGTATATATGTTGTCTACAAGAGACCCACCTCAAAACAAGGGACATATACAGACTGAAAGTGAAGGGCTGGAAAAAAATGTTTCAAGCAAACGGAGTGCAAAAGAAAGCAGGAGTCACAATATCATATCAGATAAAATAGACTTTAAAATAAAGGCTGTGAAAAGAGCCAAAGAAGGACACTACATAATGATCAAAGGATCAATCCAAGAAGAATGTATAACAATCATAAATATATATGCACCCAGTATAGAAGCACCGCAATATGTAAGGCAATTGTTAACAAGTATGAAAGGGGAAATTAACAATACCACAACAATAGTGGGAGACTTTACTACCCCACTCACACCTATGGATAGATCAACTAAACAGGAAATTAACAAGAAAACGCAAAGTTTACATGGCACAATGGATCAGCCAGACCTAACTGATGACTACAGGACATTTCACCCCAAAACAATCAATTTCACCTTTTTCTCAAGTGCACATAGAACCTTCTCCAGAATAGATCACATCCTGGGCCATAAATCTAGTCGTGATAAATTCAAAAAAAATTGAAAGCATGCCATTCATCTTTTCTGATCACAATGCAGTAAGACTAGATCTCAATTACAGGGAAAAAAAAAACCATTAAAAATGCCAACATATGGAGGCTAAATAACACGCTTCTGCATAACCAACAAATCATAGAAGAAATCGATAAAGAAATCAAAATATGCATAGAAATGAATGAAAACACAACAACCCAAAACTTATAGAAAACTATAAAACACTTATGAAAGAAATCAAAGAGGACACAAATAGATGGAGAAATATATCATGTTCATGGATTGGAAGAATCAATACAGTGAAAATGAGTATACTACCCAAAGCAATCTATAGATTCAATGCAATCCCTATCAAGTTACCAATGGTATTTTTCATAGAACTAGAAAAAATAATTTCACAATTTGTATGGAAATACAAAAAACCTCAAATAGCAAAAGCAATCTTGAGAAAGAAGAATGGAACTGGAGGAATCAACCTGCCTGACTTCAGGCTCTACTACAAAGCCACAGTCATCAAGACAGTATGGTACTGGCACAAAGACAGAAAGATAGATCAATGGAACAGAATAGAAAGCCCAGAGATAAATCCACATACCTATGGACACCTTATCTTCGAGAAAGGGGGTCAGAATATACAATGGAGAAAAGACAACCTCTTAACAAGTGGTGCTGGGAAAACTGGTCAACCACTTGTAAAAGAATGAAACTAGAACACTTTCTAACACCTTACACAAAAATAAACTCAAAATGGATTAAAGACCTAAATGTAAGTCCAGAAACTATTAAACTCCTACAGGAAAACATAGGCAAAACACTCTCTGACATAAGTCATAGCAAGATCCTCTACGACCTACCTTCCAGAATAATGGAAATAAAAGCAAAAATAAACAAATGGGACCTAATTAAACCTAAAAGCTTTAGCACAACAAAGGAAATTATAAGCAAGGTGAAAAGACAGCCTTCAGAATGGGAGAAAATAATAGCAAACGAAGCAACAAAGAATTAATCTCAAAAATATACAAGCAACTCTTGCAGCTCAATTCCAGAGAAATAAATGACCCAATCAAAAATTGGGCCAAAGAACTAAACAGACATTTCTCCAAAGAAGACATGCAGATGGCTAACAAACACATGAAAAGATGCTCAACATCACTCATTATCAGAGAAATCCAAATCAAAACCACAAATAAGGTACTATTTCATGCCAGTCAGAATGACTGCTATCCAAAAGTCTACAAGCAATAAATGCTGGAGAGGGTGTGGAGAAAAGGGAACTTTCTTACACTGTTGGTGGGAATGCAAACTAGTACAGCCACTATGGAGAACAGTGTGGAAATTCCTTAAAAAAAACTGGAAATCGAACAGCCATATGACCCAGCAATCCCACTCCTGGGTATACACACTGAGGAAACCAGAATTGAAAGAGATATGTGTACCCCAATGTTTACCGCAGCACTGTTTATAATAGCCAGGACATGGAAGCAACCTAGATGCCCATCAGCAGATGAATGGATAAGAAAGCTGTGGTACACATACCTGACGGAAAATTACTCAGCCATTAAAAAGAATATATTTGACTCAGTTCTAATGAGGTGGATGAAACTGGAGCCCATTATACAGACTGAAGTAAGCCAGAAAGATAAACACCAATACAGTATACTAATGCATATATATGGAATTTAGGAAGATGGTAATGATAACCCTAAATGGAAGACAGAAAAAGAGACACAGATGTATAGAATAGACTTTTGGACTCTGTGGGAAAAGGCGAGGGTGGGATGACCTGAAAGAATAGCATTGAAACATGTATATTATCAATTGTGAAACAGATCGTCAGTCCAGGTTTGATGCATGAGACAAGTGCTCAGGGCTGGTGCATTAGGATGACCCAGAGGGATGGGATGGGGAGGGAGGTGGGAGCAGGGTTCAGCATGGGGAACACATGTAAATCCATGGCTGATTCATATCAATGTATGGCAAAAACCACTACAGTATTGTAAAGTAATTAGCCTCCAACTAATATAAACAAATGGGGAAAAAAAAAGAATACACAAACATGGACCCAACTTACTCTAACGCAAGATAGCCTATGATAAATGCCAAAACAGAGGCATGACTAGAGCCTGGAGCAATCAGAGTTCCCAGTTTCAGAAAGATACCCCTGGGAGACAACTAGAACCAAATATTCAAAGGTTCCTTCACTCAACATTTCTTAAGCACCTACTACTTTCAAATTATGGAGTTAGGTTTTTCTGGGGAAATAAGGCAGAAATCCTGCATTTATCTATCCATTTGACAAATATTTCTTGAGCATCTAATATATGCCAGGCCCTGTATCAAGTGTTATGGAATTCAAGATGCCTAAGCATGCTCTTTACCCTCAAAGTGTTCAATTTTAATAGAAAAATTACACATGTAAAACAGGGGGGGGAAGCTAGTTTGGTGTGTGTAGCTATATTCTTATGTATAAAATATATAGAATTGCTACAGTAAAGGGAGTGATCTTTGTCTAGGAGATGGAAGGCAACAAAGGGAGACTTTTTTATAGAAGAGTCAATACATAAGCCTCAATCAGTATGCTTAAGTTTTGAAAGACAAGAAGGAATTCAGCAGGGAGTAGAGAAAGGAACAACATTCCAAGTACAATTGGGAATACTCTGAAACAAGAAGCCAATCTACAGTGGGAGTGGAGGAGTCAGGAAGTAGGCTAGAGCGCAGGCAGGGACTAGATCTAAAAGATTCCTGTATGCCAGGTGAAGAAATCTGTTAACTCCCTAAGGAAACTTGAGGTACATAAGGCGTTTGCACTAAAGACTAATGTGGTCATATTTGTGTTTTTGAATGCTCATCCTGGCAGCAATGTAGAAATCAGATCAGATGCAAGGCTCTTATAGCTAGCAATTCATGTGAGAAAAGATGACTATCTGAACACAAGAGTGGCAATAGTTATATACAGGAGAGGATATACCAGAAGAGTATTTAGAAGGAAAAAAGGGGGTTGATGACCGATGAAACATGGGTCATAAAGGATAAGGAGGACTCTAAGATGCCTTTCAGACTTGGTGACTGGGTGGATGGTGGGTGATGGTGTTATCACTAAAATTGCAACCATCAGAGACAGAAAATAATATTAAGTATATTTTGAGACATTCAGAGTGTAATATACCTGTAAGATATTCAGTTGAAGATGGCCAATTATGGAATATATATCCAGATCTGGAAATCAGAAGTTATTTGGTCTGGAGAAAATCATTTGGAATTGTTACTTCATGTTGATTTAAAATCATGGGAGAAGACGGGATCACCAAGGAAATATATATAGAATGACATGAAAGATGGCCAAAGATGGAACTCCAAGGGGACTACAATATGTATAGGGCAGACAAAGAGTGTTCAGCAAAAGAAACAGAAGCAATGGTATGAAGTACGAGGGAAAAAAAAAAAAAAAAACCAACAAGAGAGAGTGGTCTCTTGAAAGCCAAAGGAATGGAGAGTAGGCTCAAGAGCCTAAGAATTAAATATGTCCATATGACACAGCAATGAGTTAAGTCATTGTTGACTTTAGCAAATGAACTTTCGTGAAGGAGTCAGAGTGAAAACTTAACTGAAAATTTCCTGACAGATAAAGCTATCTCCAGAGAGTGAGCATAAACTACTCTTTTGAGAACTTTGTTAGGAAAGAAAGAAGTAGTTTACCTTTGCTAAAAAAGGGTCTTATATAATGGAGACATGAGCATGATTCCAGGCCAGAAAAAAAGGATAAAAAAAGAAGAATGAAGACATGGAAGAGAATACTAATAATGTATCAAGATCTCAGAGGCCATTGGTGACCTTGTTGAATACTTTTGGTGGGTTAACTGGTATAAAATCATGATTATAGATTAAAAAAAGAATGGAGAGGTGGGTTAACTGGTGTAAAATCATGATTATAGATTAAAAAAAGAATGGAGACTTCATGAAATTCAGTTCTTAGATAAGCATGTAAGGAGCTTTGAAGACATCACTGTTACCCTAACATAAAGAAAAAAGCTGGACAAACTGGAAATCAGCAACTCTTCTTAGTTTCATCAGAAAACTGGTACCACAGGACAAACTGCTATCCCCAAACTGGAGAGAAAACTGAACACAGAGAATCACAATTTATTCAAACAGAAGACCAGAAGCAGAATCCTCCATGGGAAACATTATTCCTTTTAGTACATCATGCCTGGCTTTCAATTAAAACATACTTTAAAAAAATACCCACACAGTTTAAAGAGACAGAGCAAGCATCAGAACCAGACTCAGATATATCAGAAATCTTGGAATTATCAGAAGAATTTTAAATAACTATAATTAATATTCTAAGGGTTCTCATGGTGTAGTGGACAACATGTAAAAACAGATGGGTAATGTAAGCAGAGAGATAGAAACTCCAAGGGAGAGTCAAAAGGAAATGCTAGAAATCTTAAAACACTGTAACAGAAATGAAAAATGCCTTTGATGGGCTCATCAATAGATTAGAAACAGCCAAGAAAAGAGTAAGCAAACCTAACAAAATTTCAAAGGAAACTTCTATAACTGAAGTGAAAAGAGATAAAGAAATGAAAAAGAATATTCAAGTGGGATAATTAGAAAAGATATAACACATATGTAATGAGAATACCAGAAGGAGAAGGAAAAGAGAAAGGAATAAATGAAATATGTGACCCAATAATGACTAAGAATTTCCACAAAATTAATAATAGAATCTAAATCAGATCCAGAAAACAGCAGGCACGATAAACACCAAAGAATCTTGAAAGAAACCAGAAGAGGAAAAAAACACTATGTACAGAGGAAAGAGAATAAGAATTACACGGGAATTCTCTTCAGCAATGATGAAAACAAAAAGATAGTGGAATAAAATATTTAGTATTGAAAGAAAAAATGTCAACCTAGAAGTCTGTATTCTAGGGAAATTATTCTTCAAATATGGAGACATAATGACTTTTTTTCAAACAAACAAACAATAAGGGAATTTGTTACCAGTAAACTTCTCATGAAAGAAATATTAAAAACTTTTCAGATAGAAGGGAAAATGATACAGGCCAGAAATTTGATCATAAAGGAAGAATGTTAAATAAGGGATAAATGATTTTTTTTTAATTTTTAATGAGCTAACAGTTAACAGTTTGTCCAAAATAATAATAGGAATAATATTTTGGTGATTATAACTTATGGATATGTGAAATGAATGACAACAATGTTATAAGGGACAGAAGGCAGAAATTGGTAATAATCTGTTAAAAGGTGCTTACAGTACCCATGAAATGGTATAGTATTATTGGGCTACTTGCAAGTTTATAGTACAAATTCAAAGATGACCACTGAAAAATGAGAAAAAAGTATAATGCTTATGCTGAGAGAAAAAAATGACTAGAATTACATATAATTCTCAGTTAAAGTGAGAAGACCAAAAAAACCCAAAGATCAAGGGTAATGAATAAAAACATCAATAAATATTAATAAGTATATATTGATATTAATAAACAGTATTAAATTGATAAACATTAACCCATCTATATCAATAATCACTTTAAAATCAATGGTCTAAATACATTAATGAAAAATTATTTTCAGAGTGCATAAAAAAAGACTATAAGAAGCCTACTTTAAACATCAAGATACATATACATTAAAAGAAAAAGGAAGGAGAAAGATAGGCCATGCTAACACTAATCAAAAGAAAGTTGGAACAGCTATATTAATAGAAGATAAAGCAAGACTTCAGAGCAAGGAAAATTATCAGTGTTGTTAAGAAAGGTATTACTTAGAGATAAAAGGGTTAATTCTCCAAGAAGACACAACAATCCTTAATGTGTATACTGAAAACAGAGCATCAAAATACATGAGCCAAAAATGGATAGAATTGCAAGGAGAAATAAATGAATCCCCTATTATAACTGGAGATTTCAACACCCCTCAATTGATAAATCCATTAGGCAGAAAGTCAGTGAGGACACTGTTGAATTTAACAGTACCACCAATCAATTAGATCTAATTGATATCTATTTAATATTTCATCCAATGAGAGCTAAATACATTTTTTTTTCACATGGTCACAAGGAACATGCATCAAGACAGATCACGTTCTGTGCCATAAAGCACACCTTAATGAACTGAGAACAGAATTCATACAAAGTATGCTCTCAGAACACAATGAATTCAATGAGAAATCAACCGTAGAAAGACAACTGGAAAATGTCAAAATACACTGAGATTATATAATATACTTCTAAATTTAGGAAACTAGAAAAAGAAGAGCAAATTAAATCCAAAGTAAGCAGAAGGAAAGAAATAATAAAAATAAGCATCAATGAAATGACAAATAGGCAAGTAACAGAGAAAGCTGGTTCTATGAAAAGATCTATGAAAAACGGTTAAATACCTAGCTAGGTTAACTAAGTAGAAAACAGAAAAAAACACAAATTACTAATATCAGAAATAGAAAAGGAGCCACCACTACCAGACATTAAAAAAACAATAAATAAATATGAATAATCCTATGCCCACAAATTTGATAACCTAGATGAAATGAACCAATACCTTGAAAGACATAATCTACCAAAACTCATCCAAGGAGAAATAGATGATCTGAGTAGACCTATATCTATTAAAGAAATTGTATCTGTAATTAATAATTTTCCAAAACAGAAAGCATCAGGACCAGATGGGGGTTACTGGTAAATCCTATCAAACATTTAAACATGAAATTACAATTCTCTACAATCTCTTCCAGAAAATATAATCAGGAGAACTGTTTCCTAATTCATTCTATGAGGCCAGATTACCGTAAGAGAAAAACTGGAAAAGACATTACAAAAAAGGAAATATTCTACTGCACAATACTGTGTCCATAATTAACAATGATGTATTGTGTACTTTAAAAATGTGTTAAGAGGATATATCCTATATCAAATATTCTTAAAATAAAAAGAAGAAGAGGAGGAGGAAGAAGAAAGGCAAAGTGTAGACTGATATCTCTGACAAACACAGAAGGAAAATCCTCAACAACAAAAATTATTAATATTAGTTTGCCTATTCTAATGGCAATGCCTATACTAATGACCACATTTTAAATTGATTACTTCTGTCAGGACCCTATCTCCAAATAAGTCACAATCTGAAGTACTAGAGTTTAAGACCTCAACATACTTAAATTTTGGGGGACAGAATTCAACCCATCACAATTAGCAAATGAAATCCAACAGTATACTGTATTAAAAAAACGCATATATCATGTTCAAATGAAATTTGTTCCAGATATACAAGGCTGGTTCAACATTTGAAAATCAATTAATGTAATTCACCACAGTAATGAACTAAAGATGAAAAAAACACAGGATCATAGCAATAGATGAAGAAAAAGCATTTAACAAAATCCAGCACCTATCCAGGATAAAAATTGTCAACAAGCTAGGAAGAGATGGTAATTTTCACAATTTGATAAAGAACACTGGCAAAAACCCTACAGCTAAGATCATACTTAGAAACTAGATTTTTCTTGCTAAGATTGGGAACCAGGCAAGTATGTCTGCTCTCAACAGTGCATTGGCAGTCTTAGTTAATGAAATAAGTCAAAAATGAAAAGGTATGAATATATACAAAAGTAAATAAAGCTGTCTTTGTAGAACACATGATTATCTATGTAGAAAATATGGAAGTATCAACATAGACAAAATAGAAACTCCAAGAGCTAATTAGCAATTATACTTAAGTTTCAGCATACAAGGCTAATATACAAAAATAGATTTCTTACATGTTGTCAACGAACAATTGGAACTTGAAATTCAAAACACAATATAATGTACAGTAGCACCAAAATTACTTATGTATAAAATCTAACAAAATATTTACAAGATATTCTGAAAACTACAAACTTCTGATTAAAAATAAATCTAGATAAATTGAGTGATATTCCATGCACAAGGACATGAAGACTCAGTATTATAAAAATACCAGTTCTTCCCAACTCGATCTATACATTCAATGCAATTCCAATCAAAATCCCAGCAAGTTATTGTATACATATCAACAAACTGACTAAAGATTACATGGGCCTTTCTGCCCATGGACTCCACCGAGTAAGCATCGGTGAAGACTTCCCCCTCCACAGCTGTAATGTCTAAGTGAGTCTCCCAAAGAGCTGCAGTAGCTCTTCATGGGAGGTTTCAACTTTGAAACAACCAATGAGTCTAAGGAGTCATTTTGAGCAATGGGGAATGCTCACAAACTATGTGGTAATGAGGGATTCAAACACCAAGTGCTCCAGAAGCTTTGGGTTTGTCACATATGCCACTGTAGAGGAGATGGATGCAACCATGAAGGCAAGGCCACGCAAGGTGGATGGAAGAGTTGTGAAACCAAAGAGGGCCATCTCAGGGGAAGATTCTCAAAGACCTGGTGCCCACTTGACTGTGAAAAAGATTTTTTCTGGTGATATTAAAGAAGACACTGAAGAACATCATCTAAGAGATTATTCTGAACAGTATGGGAAAATTGAGGTGATCAAAATAAAAACAACCAAGGCAGTGGTCAAAAGAGAGGCTTTGCTTTTGTAGTCTCTGATGACCATGACTCCATAGACAAGACTGTCATTCAGAAATACCACACTGTGAATGGTCACAACTGTGATGTAAGGAAAACCCTAAGCAAGAGATGGCTAATGTTTCATCCAGCCAGAGGTTGAAGTGGTTCTAGAAACTTTGGTGGTGGTGGAGGAAATGGTTTTGGTGGGAATGAAAGCTTTGCTTGTGGAGGAAACTTCAGTGGTCGAGGTGGCTTTGGTGGCAGTCATGGTGGTGGTGGATATAGTAGATGTAGGGATGGTTATAATGGGTTTGATAATAATGGAAGCAATTTTGGAAGTGGCAGAAGCCATGATTTTGCCAATTACAACAATCAATATTCAAATTTTGGACCTATGATAGGAAGAAACCTTGAAGGCAGAGGTTCTGGCCCCTATGGTGGTAAAGACCAATACTTTGCCAAACCATGAAATGGAGGTGGCTATAGTGGTTCCAGCAGCAGTAGCTATAGCAATGGCAGAAGGTTTTAATTACTTCCAGGAAACAAAGTTTAGCAGGGGAGGAGAGCCAGAGAAGTGACAGGGAACAGTTTGGTAAAAACATGTAATTGTTTCAGCTAATTGAGAGTTAAAAGGAAGTAGGCTTGCTGCTGCTAGAAGGAACTATATTGTGATTAGGTTAATAGAAGACATCAGTGCTAGTTGGAAGAGGAGCTCATTCTCTCCCACTCAGGAAAAGAAGTCACACCTCAGGAAAATAATGGCAGAGGATGAGTAGAAATTGAAACTATAAAGCATCTTTAGTGCTCTTCTACCTGTCCCAGGACAGGCAGCTTTGAATGGAAGGATGTTCAACCAGGTGGAAAATAGGTCACTCAAAAGGAGTTCCGGTGAAGGTCCAGGGCACTATCTACCAAAAAAGCGACAATGTCCATGTGTGAAGGTTATTAAGTGCCTCAGAGGAGAGGGAAACTGTTGGTATTGAAATTGTTAATGGGAACTTCCTATAGAGCTTCACACTGCAGGGAACCTGTGTCTATTAACAGATGGGAACTTTTAGACCTGCAATTACTCAGACAGACCCCTTTCTCCATTCATGGGCACCAGAGATACCTCTGGTTCTAAGAGTGTAGTAAGAGTGTCTCTGCATGATGTGCTTTTTTCCAACAGAAACCTGGGTCCCACTGTGTGTGTGTGTGTGTGTGTGTGTGTGTGTGTTGGTGTGTGTGTTGGTGTGTGTGTTGGTGTGTAGAGCAAGGGAAAGAGAGAAAGAAAAAGAGATGCAGGGAAGAAACTTAAAAGACATGACAGGAGGGTAAGGAAAGAAGGGGGAAGGAGAAAAAGAGGAGGGGGAGAAAAAGGAAAAAGGAGAGAGAAAGAAGGGAGGAGATGGAGAGGAGGGAGGGGGGGTAGGGGGGGGAGAGAGAGAGAGAGAGAGAGAGAGAGAAAGGAAAGGGAGATTAAGATGACCACCACTAAGTACTACAGAGACTAATTCCCAGTAAGGCCACCCAGCTGCTTTGTTAGTTTTGCATACCAGGACTATAGACAGAACATGCAGACATAGATCACTGCTCTTAGAAAAGCTATGGGCAGTAAACCATGTTTTTCTCCCCCTTCCCTTCCAGGAAGGGAGGAAGGAAATCAGGTGCACTTCAGAGGTCTCTGAATCTATTCATTATCCTTGTTTGCCACAATTATTGATAATAAATTGGAAATACTGAAAAAATAAAAGATAGGATATCTGGCTCCAGGAGGACCAATAGCATGATGATATCTAACAGCCCATGTTCCATATAAGCCCTACTCCATGCAGCATCAGTTCTGACAACAAAGAATATTCATCATGAAAACAATTGCTGAACTCTGCATATATTAAAAAACTCTCCTACTTTCACAACAAGCACCTCTGATTAAGATTTCTTATTTTAAGTATTAAGTGAGAAAATATGTAACAGTAGGAAGGAGGAAAGGAAAAGGTGGAGGGCAAATGAAGTCCTTCGTGTCAAGATATGCAAGGTCATTTAAAGCAAGTGTTAAAAATATAACACAAACTAGCCTTGAATTTATGTCTCATCACCCCCTAATTTTTATCAACCCTCCAATTAAAAAAATTGATACTGCATTTTACAGTCCACATACCTATCATTATTAAGTGCTGGAAGCACTTAAGAGTTAGAATGAATCTTCCAGATTAACACCAGTATTTCTCAAAACATATTCTATAAACCCTCATTCCACGGGCTGTTAATAGGTGTGCACGCATACACACACACACATATACACACACACATACACACACAGAGTTCTGTGGTCAGGTTAGGGAATACTGCTTTATAAGTAGGTTTCTTTACTGCAGGGTTTCTCAGAGACTTTAACAGGTGAAAATTCATTAGCAATCTCCAGTGTTTGTAGTGCCAACATATTTTACCTTAGAATCTTTTTTTTTTTAAACAACTTATCTTGTGGGACTAGTAGTCATTAGGAACAAAGTTTAGGAAATGCTGGTATAATCCAATCTGCTCATTTTATTGAAGCAGTATACTGTAGGGGTTAAGAGCACAAGCTTTTGAGTCACATACTGCTTCATTTCTGACCCTCAACAAGTTGCTTAAGCTTTCTGGGTCCTGATTTCTTTATTTTTGAAATGAGGATAATAATAGCTATCGTTGTGTGTCTTAAATAAGTATATAAATATGCAATATTTACATAAAGCACTTAGAATAGTGCTTGGCACATAGTAATTGCTCAATAAATGTTATATATTATTGTTTAATCCACAAGGAAAATGAAAGTTAAGGTTACACAACATGTCAATATCAGACCAGGTCTCCTGACTCCCTGTCCTGTATGGGTTTCTCAACTAATGAAAATGTCCTCTGAGATTATCAAAAACTTTCTAAAGCACTTAAATATTATTGCACCACAAAACCAAAAAATAAGTTCTAAAAAGACAACTCTAAAATAAAGTCCAGTGGTTTCTAGGAATGACAGCCTAGCTGTGGTTTTCCAAAGTGAGATCAAAGGAGGAGGTTCTGGTAGTGAAAGAAAAAAAAAAACAATTCCAATTCCTATAAAGTATCAGACCACTGCCACAAGGGCTTCCTGGGTAGCCCTTCTCTTTACTCTAAGTACCAAAAGCCTTGGTACTCAGGATGCTCAGGAAAATACTCCTTTTTGAGATAGGCTGTTTTTTTGAGGCCTTCCAGGACTGACATATATATATATATATACACATACATACATACATACATATATATATATATATATACACACATGTATATGTATATATGTGTGTGTGTATATATATATGTGTATATGTGTGTGTGTATGTATATATATATATATGGAGAAAGATGGAGATATAGATATGATATATGCTGCTAAGTTACTTCAGTTGTGTCCAACTCTTTGCAACCCTATGGACCACAGCCTGCCAGGCTCCTCTGCCCATGGGATTCTCCAGGCAAGGATACTGGAGTGGGTTGCCATGCCTTCCTCCAGGGGATCTTCCTGACCCAGAGGTTGAACCCACATTTCTTTAGCAAGCCAGTTCTTTACCACTAGTGCCACCTGGGAAACTATATCTCTGATAGAGAAGGGAATACATAGTCATAGAACATTTAATTTCTGCCAGTCCCTTATCATAACTTATCTTAATATTCATCATAGTCCCAAGATGTAGATATCATCTCCATTTTACAAATGAGGAAACTGAGACCCAGATTTTTTGAGTGATTTGGCCAAGAACTCAGAATTAAGATGGAGAAGGAAGTGGCAACCCACTCCAGTATTCTTGCCTGGAGAATTCCATGGACGGAGGGGCCTCATAGGCTATAGTCCACAGGGTCACAAAGAGTCGGACACGACTGAGTGACTTTCACTTTCAGAGTTAAGAAATAATATATCTGGAATTCAACCTTGGCTCTGTCCAAGTTTTCTCCCACCACATTATACTCTCCTTGATTGAAAGGATCAAAGCAAAGCCAACTGAATTTAGACTTCTGAGAACCGGAAGAGGAGTATGACCCTCATCTCTAGAAATACATTTCCTTGATAAAGAAAAACACTTTACCACTTTTATATTGATTTATTTTGACCTTGCCTCATTCCTAAATTAATTTGAGGTGGTTTATAATAAAAGACAAATCTACAATCAGGTTATCAGAACAAAAAATCAAAGCCATGAAAAGGAGGAGGAAGCACTAATGCTACATAAAAGGGCTAATGTAGTTAATATGACTGAACACTAAATTTGGTTTTCAGCTTCTTGGAAGTCAAGCCAAAAGTTATCTGCTTTTAGGAAAGTTTCATATAAATTTTTAAGAGCAAGTAGGGGTGGCTTGAAAAGCACTTTGTAAACAGTAAAGTACTATAAGTGTTAGCTAGTGTTAGTCACTCAGTAGTGTCTGACTCTTTGCAAACCCAAGGACTGTAGCTCCCCCAGGTTTTTCTGTCCATGGAATTCTCCAGGCAATAGTATTGGAGTGGGTAGCCATTCCCTTCTCCAGGGGATCTTCCAGACCCAGGGATCAAACCTGTATCTCCTGCATTAGCAGGCAGATTCTTTACTATCTGAGCCACCAGGGAAGCAGGAGGGGAAATTAGTGTTTGGTAAATAAAGTCTCAGTGTTGCAACAAAAAGAAAAGTTCTAGAGATTTCTTGAAAAATAATGTGAATATACTAGGTCCACACCCAGATTTATAAGAAGCACCTTTAGACAGCCCTAACATTTACTGGTTCCCTGATGGCTTCTACCTATGAAATGATGGACATCTGAAAGCTTGACATGGTATCACTACTCCCTTCTCTTGAACAGAATCCAATGCTCTGCCTTTTGATTCTTCAGCCTAGCACACTGAACTGTATGCACTCACTCATACCTGCACTTTGGCCACTGGCAAATGTATTAACATTTACACTGAGAGCAAGTATGCTTCTGGAGTTGCTCAAAATTTTTGAATGCTTTGGAAACAGATTTCTTGACCTTAGGGGGCTATTAAATTAAAAATGCCCCATTCGGAGGGCAGAAGAAACTGGTTGAGTAGGAGGACACAGAGTTTGTATCACCTCACAACTAGGGCACCTATCAGGCACTGGCCAGGAACCTCAGACATCTAAGGAGATGAGAGGAACTCTCACACAATTGGGTAGGGTGTAGGGGAAAGGTAGGAGGGAGGAGAAGTGGAAGCCAGATAGAACTGGTGACCCTGAAAGGTGGCTGAGAGAGGGAAGGGGTTCCCATGTTCAGAGGGGCCAACTCATGGCAAGAGAATCAGCAGGGCCAGGAAGAGACCTTCGGGGGATCACTGGACCAAAAGGGAACTACTCAGGCACAAGAGTGCAGGCTGGGACGCAGGCATGAACCTATGCTCTCCGAGGCCTTCTCCGGCTACATAGGTCCTGGGGGCATGGGAGGGAGGGAGCGGGGGAGGAAAAGTAGAGAAGAGATGGGACCAGTGTCCCTCAGGAGTGGCTGAGGGAGCAGAGTGGTTCCCATGCCCACCCACAACGAGGGGATCAGCAGGGACTTAGACTTTCCAGAGACAGGGTAGGGGCGGGGAATGGCTATTATTTTCCCTGCCCACTAGAACAACAGGAGAACCTGAACCTACAACTTCTGAGCCCCCTCCAGCTCAACACAGTCAGAAAAAAAAAAAGAGGTCTGGAATTGACTATGGCTCAGATCATAAGCTTCTTAATGCAAAATTCAGGCTCAAATTGAAGAAAGTATGGAAAAACACGAGGCCATTCAGATATCGACCTAAATCAAATCCCTTAAGATTATAAGCTGGAGGTGATAAAGAGATTCAAGGGACTAGATCTGGTAGACAGAGTGCCTGAAGAACTATGGACAGAGATTCATAGCATTGTACAGAAAGTGATGACCCAAAATCATCCCCAAGAAAAAGAAATTTAAGAAGGCAAAGTTGTTGAGTTAAATTCACCCTTTCCAGTCCATTTTAGTTCACTGATTCCTAGAATGTCGACATTCACTCTTGCCATCTCCTGTTTGACCACTTCCAATTTGCCTTGATTCATGGGCCTAAAATTCCAGGTTCCTACGCAATATTGCTCTTTACAGCATTGGACCTTGCTTCCATCACCAGCCACACCCACAACAGGATGTTGTCTTTGCTTTGGCTCTGTCACTCCATTCTTTCTGGAATTATTTCTCCACTGATCTCCAGTAGCATGTTGGGCACCTACTGACCTGGGGAGTTCAGAAAGATGAACTATCTTTTTGCCTTTTCATACTACTCATGAGGTTCTCAAGGCCAGAATACTGAAGTGGTTTGCCATTCCCTTCTCCAGTGGACGACATTTTGTCTGAACTCTCCATCATGACCCGTCTGTCTTGGATGGCCCTACATGGCATGGCTAACAGTTTCATTGAATTAGACAAGGCTGTG
Organism: Muntiacus reevesi; assembly: GCF_963930625.1. NCBI lineage: Eukaryota > Metazoa > Chordata > Mammalia > Artiodactyla > Cervidae > Muntiacus > Muntiacus reevesi. The sequence goes on from NC_089271.1 coordinate 46,079,934, forward strand.
GTCCATGTGATTAGATTGGTTAGTTTTCTGTGATTGTGATTTCTGTCTGCCCTCTGTCAGCAACTGCTGTCTTACTGGAGTTTCTCTGACCTTGGACATGGGGTATCTCTTCATGGCCCTCGCTCCTGACTTTGGATATGGGGTATCTCCTCATGGTCCCTGCTCCTGACCTTGGTGGCTGCACGGAGCTGGAGTGGTGAGTGGCCAAGAGGAGATACCCCACATCTAAGGATTCAAGGGGGTAATGGGGTAAAAAAACTAGAAGAGAGACAGAAGGGTGCCTTTAAGGGGTGGCTGGCAGAGGGGAGGGGCTCCCACACTGACAATGACCCACCCATACTGATGGGATCAGCAGGGACTAGGAAAGCCTTTGCAGGGATTGGAGGGGAGCAGCCAGTATTTTCCCTGCCTGCTCGGGCCCAAGCAAGTCTGCTGGGGTCCCTGGCCTAAACCTCCACCCTCTAAGGCCCCCTCCAACTGTGTTGAGACTAAGCCACACCCCCAAAACCCACCATAGGGCCTTTTCCTGCAGCACTGGTTCTGAACCTAGACACCTCCCTAAGCCCCAGTCCCCAGGCCCAGACTCCACTCCTGCATAAGCACCACCACCCCACAGTCAAGGCCTTTTCTGGCCCTTTTAAAAAATTATTTATTTATTTATTTATTTATTTATTGCTGCTGTGTGCTTGTTGCTGTTTCATTTATATTTTTCTTCTCATATATATATTTTTATTTTTCTAATTATGTTTTTTATTCTTTGTTATTGATTGGCTCTTTTTCTTCTGCACTGCATAGCTTGTGGAATCTTGGTTTCCAGGCCAAGAGTCAGGCCTAAGCTCCTGTGGTGGGAGAACTGACTTCAAGCCACTGGACGAATTGAGAACCTCAGACCCCAGGGATTATTAATTACCATGAGTTCTCCTGGAGGTCCTCATCTCAGCACTGAGACCTGGCTCAGTGAAACTCTAATGCTAAATGTCTCAGGCCAAACCAGTAAGACAGGAACACAGTCCTATCCATCAAAAAGCAAATGACAACAACAACAAAATGAGACAACAAAAAAATAGGTTACAGATGAAGGAACAAGGTAAAAACCTATAAGACCAAATAAATGAAGAGGAAATATGCAACCTACCTGAAAAAGAATTCAGAATGATGATTGATGGTGATCCATAATCTCAGAAATAGAATGGAGGCAACAGATCAAGAAAATTCAACAAATGTTTAACAAGAGCCAAGAAGAAATAAAGAACAAACAAGCAGTGATAAACAACTCAATGTGGACAAGCTCAGTCACTCAGTCATGTCTGACTCTTTGTGACCCCATGGACTGTAGCCTGCCAGGCTCCTCTGTTCATGGGATTTTGCCAAGCAAGAATACTGGAGTGGATTGTCATTTCCTTCTGCAGGGGATCTTCCTGACCAAGAGATCAAACCTGAAGCCCCTGCAGTTCCTGCACTGACAGGCAGATGTTTTACCACTGAGCTACCTGGGAAGGCAAAAACCCAGTAGCTGAAATGAAAAAAAAAAAATCACTAGAAGGAAACAATAGCAGCTTAATTGAAGCAGAAGAATGAATAAGTGAACTGAAAGATAGAATAGTGGTAAAAACTGCCAAGGAGCAAAATAAAGAAAAAAGAATGAAGAAAATTGAAGACAGTCTCACAGACATCTGTGCGACAACATTAAACACACCAACATCAAATTATAGGGGTCCCAGAAGAAGACAAGAAAGAGAAAGGATCGAGAAAATATTTGAAGAGTTTATCGCCAAAACATTCCCTAACATGGGAAAGAAAATACCCTCCCAAATACAGAAAGAGCAGAGAGTCCCACACAGGATAAACCCTAGGAGAAACACAAGAAGACACATAATCAAACTAACAAAAACTAAACACAAAGAAAAAAATGTTAAAAGCAACAAGGGAAAAGCAAAAAAATTAAAATAAAATAACATACAAAGGAATCCCCATAAGGTTAACTGATTTCTCAGCAGAAACTCTGCAGGCCAGAAGGGAGTGGCAGGATATATTTAAAGTGATGAAACAGAAAAACTTACAATCAAGATTATTCTACCCAACAAGGATCTCATTCAGATTCAAAAGAGAAATCAAAAGCATTATAGAGAAGCAAAAGCTATGAGAATTCGGCACCACCAGACCAGATTCACAACAAATGCTAAAGAAATTTCCATAAACAGGAAGCCAAAGAGAAGAAAACAACCTACAAAAACAAACCCAGAACAGTTATAAAAATGGTAATAGAAACTTACATATCAATAATTACCTTAAATGTAAATGGATTAAATGTTCCAACAAAAAGACAAAGACTGGCTGAATGGATACTATATATAGTGTGTGTAGCTGTCTACAAGAGACCCACTTCAGACCTAGGAATACATACAGACAGAATGTGAGAGGATGGAAAAAGATACTCCATGTAAATCAAAAGAAATCTGAAGTAGCAATTCTCTTATCAGTTAAAATACACTTTAAAATAAAGACTATTACAACAAATAAGGAAGGACACTACATAATGATCAAGGGATCAATCTAAGAAGATATAACAATTATAAATATTTATGCACCCAACAGAGGAGCACCTCAATACACAAGGAAAATGCTAACAGTTGTAAAAGGGGAAATTGACAGTAACATGATAATAGTGGGGGAATTTACCACCCCAATGGACAGATCATCCAGACATAAAATTAATAAGAAAACAGAAGCTTTAAATGACACAGTGGACCAGAAAATTTTAATTGATATTTATAGGACAATCCACCCAAAAGCAGAACAATACACTTTCTTCTCAAGTGCCCATGGAACATTCTCCAGGATAGATCATATCATAGGTCAAAAACCAAGCCTTAGAAAATTTAAGAAAATTGAAATTGTATCAAGACTCTTTTCTAACCACAATGCTATGAAATTAGAAATCAATCACAAGGGGAAAAAAAACTGAAGAAAATACAGACACATGGAAGTTTGTAACACTGTGCTGCTGAATATCCAAGAGATCACTAAAAAAATCAGAGAAAATTAAAAATACATTAAAACATATGATAATGAAAACATGACAACCCAAAACCTATGGGATGCAGCAAAAGCAGTTCTAAGAGGGAAGTTTATAGCAATTTAATCTCACCCCCAAAAAACAAGTAAAACATCATATAAACAATATTAACCTTATATTTGAAGCCACTAGAGAAAGAAGAACAAAAATACTCCAAAATTAGTAGAAGGAAAGAAGTCATAAAGATCATAGCAGAAATAAGTGAAATAGAAATAAAGATAATAGCAAAGATGAATAAAACTAAAAGCTGATTCTTTAAGATAAAATTAATAAAACTTGACACAGAATCATCAAGAAGGGGGTAGAATTCAAATCAGTAAAATTAGAAATGAAAAAGAAGTTACAACTGAAACCACAGAAATACTAAGGATCATAAGATACTTTTCATAAGCAACTAAATGACAACAAAATGGACAACCTGGAAGAAATGAACAAATTCTAAGAAAGGTACAACTGCCAAAGACTGAATCAGGAAAAATTAGAAGATATAAACAAACCAATAAAACATAACAAAATTGAAAGTGTAATTTAAAATCTTCCAACAAACAAAAGCCCAGAACCAGAGGACTTAACAAGCAAATTCTATCAAACATTTAGAGAAGAAATAACACCTAACCTCTCAAACTCTTCCAAATAATTACAGAAGGAGGAAAACTCCCAGACTCATTCTACAAGGCCACCCTGATACCAAAACCAGAAAAAGACATCACAAAGAAAGAAAGTTACAGACCAATATCACTGATAAATATAGATGCCAAAAATCCTCAACTAAATAATAACAAACAGAATCCAACAACACATTAAAAAGATCATACAACATGATCAAGTGAGATTTATCCCAGGGATGCAAAGATTTTTCAATATATGCAAATTAATCCATGTGATACACTATATTAACAAATTAAAGAACAGAAACCATATGATGATCCCAATAGATGCAGAAAAAGCTTTTAACAAATTCAACATCCATTTATGATAAAACTTTCTAGAAATTGAGCATAGAGGGAATCTGCCTCCATGTAATAATGACCATATATGACAAACACAGTAAACATCATTCTCAAGGCTGAAAAACTGAAAGCATTTCCTCTAAGATCAGGAACAAGACAAGGATATGCACTCTCATCACTATTATTCAACATAGTTTTGGAAGCCCTAACCATGGCAATTAGAGAAGAAAAACAAATGAAAGTAATCCAAAGTGGAAAAGAAATCAAACTGTCACTGTTTGTAGATGACATGATTCTATACATAGAAAAGCTTAAAGATGTCACCAGAAAACTACTAGAGTTAATCAATGAATTTGGAAAAGTTGCAGGATACAAAATTAATGCATAGAGATCTCTTGCCTTCCTATAGACTAACAATGAAAGATCAGAAAGGGAAATTAAGGAAACAACCCCATTTACTATTGCAACAAAAAGGAAAAAATACCTAGGGATAAACCTACCTAATGAGCCAAAACACCTGTACTCAAAACTATAAAACACCAATGAAAGAAATAAAAGATAACACAAACAGATGAAGATACACCATGTTCTTGGATGGGAAGAAGCAATATTTGAAAATGACTATACTGCCCAAAGCAATCTATAGATTCAATGAGATCTCTATCAAATTACCAAAGGCATTTTTCATAGAATTAAAAAAAAAAATACAATTTGTATGAAAACACAAAAGCCACTAATAAAACAATCTTGAGAAAGAAAAACAGAGCTAGAGGAATTATGCTCCCTGACTTCAGACTATACTATAAAGCTGTAGTAATCAAGACAGTATGGTTTTGGCACAAAAACAGAAACATAGATCAGTGGTACAGGACAGAAAGCCCAGAGATAAACTCACACACCTATGGCCATCTAATCTATGACAAAGGAGGCAAGAATATACAAAGGAGAAAAGACAGTCTATTCAGTGCTGGGAAAACTGGCCAGCTACATGTAAAAGAATGAAATTAGAACACTACCTAGCACTGTACATAAAAATAAACACAAAATGGTTTAAAGATCTAAATATATGGTGAATACTATAAAACACTTAGAGGAAAACATAGGAAAAAACTCTGACATAAATCACAGCAAGATTTTTTTTTTGACTTATCTCCTAGACTAGAGCCATCACAATATTGTAAAGTAATTATCTTCCAATTAAAATACATAAATTTAAAATCCTCAAAAAAGAAAAACAAAAAATAAGCAAATGGGACCCAATTAATATCTTTTGCACAGCCTAGAAAACCATAAAGAAGACGAGAAGACAACCCTCAGGATCAGAAAATATATTTGCAAACAAAACAATGGATAAAGAATTAACTTCTAAAATATACAAACAACTCATGCAGCTCAATGTCAAAAAAAAAAAAAAAAAAAAAAAACAGCCCAATGAAAAAATGGGCAGAAGACACAAATAGACATTTCTCCTAAGATGACATACAGATGGCCTAGAAGCAAATGAAAAGATATTCGACATCACAAATTATTAGAGAAATGCAAATCAAAACTACAATGAGAGACTTCCCTGTTGGTACAGTGGATGGGAAACCACCTACTAATGCAGAGGACATCAGTTCGATCCCTGCCACAGAAGAATTCCACATGCCATGAAGCACCTAAAGGCCATGTACCACAACTACTGAACTCCCAATGTAGAGCCCAAAAGCCACAACTACTGAGCCCACATACTGCAACTACTTAAGTCCGTGTGCCTAGAGTCTGTGTTCCACAAGAGAAGCCACTGAAATGAGAAACCCGTACACCACAACAAAGAGTAGCCCCCATTCACTACAACTAGAGAAAGTCTGCATGCAGCAATGAAAACCCAGTACAACCAAAAATACACACACATACACACACACACACACACACACACACACACACACACACACATTTATATATAAATAAACTACCCTGAGGTTTTATGTCACACCAGCCAAAACAGTCATCATCAAAAAATCTACAAACAGCAAATGCTGGAAATGGTGAGGAGAAAAGGGAATCCTCTTGCACTGTAGGTGAGAATGTAAATTGATACAGCCTCTATGGACAACAGTATGGAGGTTCCTTAAAAAACTAAACATAGAACTACCATACAACCTAGCAAATCCACTACTGGGGATATACCCTGAGAAAAACCATAATTCAAAAAGACACATGTACCCCAGTGTTCATTGCAGCTCTATTTACAGCAGTCAGGACATGGAAACAATCTAAGTGCCCATCAATAGATAAATGAATAAAAAAGATGTGGTACATATCCACATTGGAATATTAGTCCACCATAAAAAGGAATAAAATTGGGTCATTTGTAGAGATGTGGATGAACCTAGATTCTGTCATACAGAGTGCAATAAGTCAGAAAGAGAAAAAGTGTCATATATTAACACATGTGTGTGGAATCTAGAGAAATCGCACCAATAAACTTAGGTCCAGGGCAGGAATAAAGAGGCAGATATAGGGAATGGACATGTGGACACAGGCAGAAAGGTGAGGCTGGGATGATCTGGAAGATTAGGTTTGACATAAATGTACTACCATGTGCAAAATCGATAGCTAGTGGGAACCTGCAGTGTAGCAAAAAGAGATAGCTAGTGGGAACCTGCAGTGTAGCAAAGAGAGTTCAGCTCAGTGCTCTGTGATAACCTAGATTGGTGGGAGGGGGAGGGGGGCGGGAGGAAGGTCCAAGAGGGAGAGGATTTAGGTAAAAATACGGTTGATTCACTTCATTGTGCAGCAGAAACTAACATAATATTGTAAAGCGATTATACTCCCATAAAAATAAATGGGCCCTTTGTTTTCGCTGCTATAACTGGCAATTATAAAAGTCTGGAGACATTCCAAAGACAACACTGAAGAAGGAAAGGGGAATTGACAGGCCAATAGAGCTGCTAAGGCAGCAGCATTGCAAGATTCAAGCTCCATACTTGGGAGGACACCTGCTGCCCATCTAAGGAACAGAGACGAGTTTCTGAGTGATGCACATTTGATCAACATACTGGGCTTTGGTATATGCTAAATCACCACTCTACTCTTTGTGAAGTCACTCAAGAAACTACACTAAAATTAATACATTACTCATTGTGGGAACTGATAAAATGACAGCCTGGTGAGAGAGTCATTTCCTAGGCAGGTTGATAAGAAGTCTAGGGGTCCCCAAGGAGAGACAGGTCTGGGATATTCAAGGAGGAAGAAAGGACAAACTTTTTTACTTTTTTTCTCTACATTCCTTAGGATTATATAACAATAATGTATCCTGCCTGAGGACAGTCTTTGGATTAAACCCTCCGGCTAATTCTGTTATCTTAAAATGTAAATTATGGGAGTAGGTCTGGTCTTTACAAGGATGTATCCTGCCTGAGGACAATTAAACCTTCTAGTCAACTCTGTTATCTTAAAATGTAAATTATGGGAGTGGGTCTGGTGAGGTCTTTGCAACCTCCAGATATTCTTTGGATTCATTGGAGAGTATACAACTCCACTGATAACAATAGCAAAGGGGTACTCTTTTGCCCCCTTCTGATGCCTATGTCAGAAGCTTTCTCTATCTCCTTTATACTTTAATAAAACTTTATTACACAAAAGCTCTGAGCGATCCAGCCTTGTCTCTGGCCCCGGATTGAATTCATCTCCGGAGGCCAAGAATCCCGCGTCTCATCGTTCAGCAACAACCTTTCACTGGGAAAAACAATACTTTTGGAAACCTTCTCCCAAAGTAATGGCTGAAATATGTCAGAGGTGTCAGATCTGTCCTAAGTAGATCCCAGAAATACCTATTCATACATCTCACTGCCACTTTCCTTTGCTTCTTGGTCCTTTTGAAATCTGGCAAGTGGATTTTACCTCACTATCTCCCTTTCAGGGATGCAAATGTGTTCTGATGATAGTATGCATGTGATCCCATTGGGTGGAAGCTTCTCCTTGCAGATGAGTAGCTCCCCTTACAGTAGCCAAAACACTGTTGAAAAGGATTATTCCTACTGAGGGAATTCCCCTGGAATTACATAGTGATAACGGTGCTCATTTAAAATCTGGCCTATACTACATTTCCATTGTAACTATCACCCTCAATCTTCTGGTCCAGCAGAAAGAAATAAAGACGTAATCAAAACTCAACTGGCAAAAATCTCTGTGGCTATAGGCCTTCCTTGGCCTAAATTGCTACACATAGTTCTAGTAAACTTAATATCTATACCCTTTGGAAAACACAAACTGTCACCATTTGAAAAAGTTATTGAAAAATCCATGATTCTTGACTTAGGACTATATAATCCCCTTCTAGTAAAGGGGGATCTTTTACATTATTGTCAAAGTGTCATTAAAACTGACTCAGAAGTGAGGCAAAGGACCCCTAGTGTGGATGGCTTTCCCAAGACATCCCTTTTCCCTTGGACAAGGCTGGTACTCTCCTTGATCCCCATCAATGAAATCCCTCAAGTTAACCTTGTTCTAATTGCTATCATCATACACTTGTTACATCTCCTTCATTATGTAATAATTGATGATCCATCAACTTGCTTCTCCTTCTTATAGACATATTGTCAAGGAACGAAATTTTTCATGAATAGGTTTATGGCTAGAAATGAACAGTTAGAGGAAGTGACCCAGGTCCTTTGGTTCTTCAATTTTGACTATAAAGGACTGGACAATTGAATCTTGGGGACTCCTCGTTGAAGCTACAATTTTATTAATGCACTTTGTCCTACTACATAGAGTAGGCATCCTCCATGAATGGTAATTCTATCTTATATTAACTCTGCTGGGAATAAGCCTGTGGCTCCAATTCTTGGCCATTTAATTACTCTATTTCACTTGGGATCCTTTCACTCACCAAGGCCACGAGTTACCCTTAGTCCTCTTTATATTAAAATGGCTGACTTTTCCTGGGATAATTTTTACTAGAGTTATATTATTAGCTCTCTTAATATCCATCTGGACTCTCTATACCTGGGAAAGTAATGCTTTATTTGGAAATGCATTTTGTAAATGCCTAAGTAATGCATTTCCAAAAGTTTAGCCACTGGAGGAAATCTAACAAACTGTTGGATATGCCATCAGCACCCTAATCATTCGCTGAATATTGGGATCCCCTTGCTTTGGCTATCTCTAATCTTACTGGTAACTCTCTACCATATGTTATTCAGAACTCATCTACTTGAATCCACAGTTCCCTTTCCTTGTTTTCCTTGTTTAGAACCAGATACCCCGCCCCTCAAACAGTTCCTTAGGAATATGTGTTCCAATGAGGCCCTGTGGTTATCCAGAAACAAGAGATCCAACTTCCAAATACCCACTTTTATTTCACTGTTCAACAACAAAATATATTCTCATGATAACTCCCATACATTCCAACAAGGAAGGCTTCTAGGCTGCTCATATATAACCAGTCCATGGTTGAATTTCACCTTTGACATCTCCTTTCTCTGTGCTCCAGTGAAGTTGCTCAGTCGTGTCCAACTCTTTGTGACCCCATGGACTGTAGCCTACCAGGCTCCTCCATCCATGGAATTTTCCAGGCAAGAGTACTGGAGTGGGTTGTCACTGCCTTCTCCAGGGAATCTTCCCGACCCAGGAATCGAACCCAGGTCTCCCGCATTGCAGGTAGACGTTTTACCATTTGAGCCGTTGGGGAAGCCCTCCATCTATGTATTTGTGGTTGGAAGGTCGCCACCTAGAGCATATCCTGCCTCAATGCCCTAACACCAGGTTCTAATGCCCTAGGACTTTTAATAGTTCATTTGACTGTTAAATTTTTCATAAATTACCAAATGGCACGTACAGTCTACTTTCTGCCTCTGCCAAGAAACCCCTTCTGAGGGATTTCAAAGGTTCCCAAGATTTATTTAAACCACACGGGGAGTTGGCGCCACTGACAAAATTATTCAAAACCTCTCTGCTATCACAGCATACACAGCTAATGCCACAGCTAAAACATTAAGTGACCAAAAAGACTCCCTGAATTTGCTTGCTCATATTGTGTTAGATTAAAGTTTTTCTTTGGATTACCTTCTAGCAGAACTTGGAAATGTCTGTGTCATCTTAAATACAACCTGTTGTACCTGGATAAATGCCTCTGGTATAGTACAAACTCAAATTGGAACCTTACAAAACAAGGTCACTTGACTTCATTCTGATAGTCTTAATACTTCCCTAATGTTTGGTTTGTTTAGTTGGTTACCCTCAAACATTGGATCTTGGTTCAAAACTGTTTTGCAAACTGGGTTATTACTCTTAAAAACTGCTGTCAGCTTCTTTATAGTGATAAAGTGCTTGTTTAAATTGATTACTTCTATACTTAACCATTCTACTGCTCAGCTGATACTCATCCAAATCGGTATACTTGAGGCAGCACAACATCATGTTGCTTCCATTGAATTTTCCAATGTATCCACTGATTCATTCACAAACCACCCTCTAAAGGACATGATGGACCTGGAGCAGACAACCAATTCTGGCTATATGGGAATAAGAATTGCTCCAATGATGTCTTCTTCAGGAAAAGGCATGGGCAAAAGGGGGAAATGTGAAAATAACTATGTCATGAATGACGAAGACATGACCTGAAGACCTCCGTGTTTGCTACCAATGCTAGACTTTTGCTGAACACTCTAAATTAAAACTGCTGAATAGTTGCTGAGTTGCTAAAAGGAAAGATTGATGTTAAGAACTAGACTCCATCTTTCTAAGAAAACACAACTGTCCCTAGTAATGACTGAGATGCATTCCATAACTCAATCTTATGTATAGAATAATTTTACCCTCCAATCCAAATTGTTGGTAAATAACTTGCATAACCCTGCATTGACTTCCCTCTTCCTGTAAAAAAAACCCTAGCCATTTTCCCCTTGTGGGACACTATTCTGGTTTCTTCTAGACTTTCTGTGATCCCTGAATTGCAATTCTAAGGCCCCAAATAAATTACCTTTTTGCCTCTTCACAGTTAGTAATCCTTATGTTTGATGTGGGTTTAAATTAGCCTGGGCCATACCTCCTATGATCGATAGAAAAAATTAAGCACAAACTAGTTGTAACCCTTCCCTGTTCTGAGCCTGATAGTAGAAAGAAAACTGACAGGAAGGAAGTGAATTAGAAAAGAAAGAGGCTGGAGTTGGGGAAATAAATAGTGTCTGGAAAGAAAAGACGTAGAAGAGGCTCTAACTAGGGTCAGCTGTACGCAGACACCAACTGGCCTAGCAATGTCACCTCTACGGTTTTTCTTCCTGGATGAGCAGAACCAGGTCCACTCTGTTACACCTCTTTTCTATAGCCCAGCTTGGGGCTGGACAGATGTTTTTGCCCCCAAACCCACACACGCAAGCTGGGGAGCTGGAATGAAGGTCTGAGCAAACCGCTGGGGCAGAAGTCAAGAGGCGGGCCAGAGTCAAGAGGAGGGCAGGGAAACCCTAGATGAAGGAAGTAACCCTCTGGGAGGCAATGCCACGCGGGGTATTCAAGAAAGGCTGTTACAAGTGCAGCAAGTCTGTATAAAAGGCTGGAGTAAAGGGGTGTATGAAGTAACCGCTGCGGAGCCAGGAGGAGCTGGGGTCGGAGGAGTCAGAACAGAGAGGGACCCAGCAGGCAACCACCCAGCGCGGAGGCGGCGTCAAGTGAGAGAACAGTTGGTACAGAACCACCTCTCCTTCGCGCGCCGCAGCCGCCTGCAGGCAGCTCCCAAGGAGAAGAAAGTTCAGATTGGGTGAAACGGGGTGTGAACCGAGGAATATTACTCCGGTCCTGCGCGGAAGAGGGCGTCAAAGAGCACCCTAAGGGTTGAGAGGGTGTACCTGGGCTTGCGGATGAGCATGGAGCGGGAATTTCCGACTCCCAGCCTCGCCGATTTCTTCTCCTTACCTTGGGCACCGTGATATGGTCCATTACCGCGGTTCCCCACACCGCAAAGCCTTACTGCAACTCAGGCTGCTGCCGCCACCACGGTTCTAGCAGCCTTCTTGCCCAACCCTGGTTCTAACCCCCGCCCTCCCTCTTGTGCTGCAAGCTCTCGTCACCTGATCCTCGCGGAGGCTTCTCTCGCGACACTTCGCCTTTGGCCGCTAACGCCATCTTGCTTCCTGGCAATGCCCTTTTCTTTGGGCGATCCTGTCAAAACGCCATTCCTTTGGTAGGGGTGTATGCTCAGTCACATCCGACCCTTAGCAACCCATTGGATTATAACCCATCAGGCTCCTTTGCCCATGGGATTCTCCAGGCAAGAATACTGGAGTGGTTTGATATTTTTCACTCCAAATGATCTTCTCTGCCCAGGGATGGAACCGGAGTCTCTTGGAGCTCCTGCTTTGGCAGGCAGATTATTTACCACTGTGCCATTTGGGAAGAGAAACTGCTAAATATACATTCTAGCTCTCTAAGAACACTTGGTTTAAATAAAATCCAGTGATTGGGAGCTTTTTTCATATTACGGGCAAAGCTACTAGGATTGTAGACAGGAGACAGAACAGTGACATTAGGCTCACAAATATTCCTAGGACTGCTTCCATTTTCTTAAGAGTAAAAACAGCAACAACAGATTGTCCTAGTTCAGACTTCAGGTTTGGCCCAGGAATTCTTAAGTCCCAGACTCAAGTGCTGGCACCCTTCTCACATCCCATGATGCTGTAAGGATTCTGAGTACCAGTATCATTCCACTATTGTTTAATGTTAACAGAGATGGCACCAGAGAAAACATAGATTACTCTGTGGTGATGACTGAGTTTCTGAGGAGCTTCCTGTGAGACCTTGGGCAAGTCACTATAGAATATTTTTGAGATGGTTTATAAGTATATTTTCCTTTCACTCCTCTCAACCAGGGGGAGTCTACTGCCATCAACCTAGTTAAAGCCTGGACTATTAGAGTAGCCTCATAACTTTGTCATCAAAAATGTGGGAAAAAGACCAGAGACCCACTGGACCACCTCTCAGATGAGGTGCAGCTACTCTGTAGTGTTCTCTGAGTCAGGCTTTTGATGGCAAAAAGAACAGTCTGGGAGTTGAAAAACCTGAATTTTACTCTCAGGTCTGCTACTAACTTGCTGTGTGACCTTGGGCAAATCATGTCACCTCTCTGGGCCCTGTATTCTAGCTGAAACCTCTCTCTTGCCTGAATTATTGACATGGTTTGGTCGCCATGTTTTGGCCCTGGTTCCCCTAGAATCTATCCTCAATATGACATCTTCCAGACTCTAGAATCTATAGTGATGTCACTCCTTTGCTTGAAACCTACCAGTGGCTCTCCATTTCAGAGTAAAATCCAAATCTTTACGTGGCTTAAAAGAAGCCTACATGTGATCTAAGCCTAGTCCTTCTCTGACTATATCTTCTTTCACCCTTTTCTTTCTCTCTTTATGTTATATTGATCTTCTTGTTGTTTCTCACATATACCATACATTTTCCTGCCTCAGAAGCACTTGCTGTTCCCTCTGCCTAGAATGCTCTTCCCCCAGATATCCATATGTTCACTCCCTCATCTCTGTCGTGTCTCTGGTCAAATTCACAATGTCAGAGAATCCTACTTGAGCACCTCATATCAAATAAAACCACCACTACTTCTTCCCCAGAATTCTCTATTGTCTTAACCTTTTTTTCTTTATATTAATAATTATGAACACCAGCTGATATACTATAAATGTCCTTGTCAGTTATTTGTCACCCCCTCTAGGATGTCAGCTTCATGAGGCCAGGGACTTTTGTTCACTGCTAGATCTCCAAAGTCTGGAACAGACCTGGAACACAGTAGGTATTCAATAAATATTTGTTGAATAAGTGAATTTTCTAAACTACCCCAAATTTTCTCTCCATTAACTTTAGCCATTCCTCCTAACAGTCCCTACTTAAGGCAAGTTAGTGTCATTTCAGAGGAAATTTAGAGATGGTGATTTGTCAAAGGTTTCAGAATAATCACATGTCAGGTTGGACCCCCACAGGAGTAGATAGCATCTGAGACTAAGAAGGAAAATGTGGAAGGAAAAAGTATTAGATTCATAAAAAAAAAAAATTCTGTGAAAGGGATTCTATTACCATCTATTATTTTTTTGTCTTCTGCCATTATGATGTCAGCTCTGTGAGATTTTTCTCTGTTCACTGCTGTAACCCAGTGCTTGGAAAAGTACTTGGCAAATGGTGAATGCTTGATAAATGCTTGGTGAATGACTAGATGAAAATGAATTACTCTAGACTCACAGCTGGTGTGGACCAGAGAATAAACAAGTAGATGGAAAGAATCTAAAGACAGGAAATCATTAGGAGGCTATTATGTTCATCCAAAAAGAGTTGTAAGCCAATGGGGCTGTGGGGTTTTTGACTTTGTACCTAGAACTCAGGTCTCAGATTAGCCAACATCTGAATACTAGTTGCTACACTAAATCTCACCTGTCCTGCTTTATATCCAAACCTCCAACTCAAATATTACTCAGTTATGTTCTACACTGAGGGATTTTCTGATGTTTGGGATTGGTGTTTCTCCCATGGTATCCTAGGGAAGTAAGTAGATGTACTTTGCCCCAATATCTCACTAGCTGGAGATACAACCACAGAAAGCTACTGCCAAAGGTCACCCATGAAGTGGTGAATTATGACTGTTTAACAAGTCACAGAATCTTTGTGACCTCACTCCTGCTCCAAAGATAGCTTGATAAGTCACAATAGAGGGCAGCTGGGGCATAACTTCACACAAGTCATCAAGACCTCCTCCACTTTGCTGCTGGGAGAGGCCATCAAAAACAGACTGTATTTTTAGTTTATTTCAGTCTCAGCTTATCAGTCATCTTGAGCCAACTACCAACAAACTTCTTTTGAAGACCTACTTGCCAGAAATCACTTTATTCATCTTTTAGAGACAGCTTACCTGAATCATGCAGTGCATAGGGGATATCAGTGAAGAAGTCTGGCAAGACTGCATCACCCTCTTCCTACAGACTGGGATGTGCTGTGATGCGGCGATAATAACCAATTCCCCACCTTGGTTGTTGGCTTCTTATCCTGAAGGCAACCTGTTCCAACTGACCCAGGAAGAAATTCAGATCTTGCTGGTGAGAGAAGGGAGAGAGAAGTTGTTTCTTCAGGGAATCACCCTTGCAGGGACCAAATGTTTGTTGATCCGGGACAACCTATACACTGAGGGCAACAACACCATGGATCTCCGCACCAAAGGCCAGAGTCGGGGCAGCCAAGCAGTGACAGTAGTTCAGATCGAGTCTGTATACCTTGTGGTGATGGGACAAAAAGGAACAGAAGGAGGGCCTCTGAACCTCAAGGCTTTTGAGATGGCGGGTTACATCAAAGAGGCCATTCATCAACATATGGCCCATTTCTAAGTAAATAAAAAGGCCTTGATGTTTGACCTGGAATTCGAATTCAATGTTATCTGATTCACCTTCCATATTAACAGTCTTGAAGAAAATAAAGGGAAATTCCAGATCAGGTTTGGAGATGTGTGTGTGTGTGTGTGTGTGTGTATGTGTACGCTTGTTAGGAGAGGAACAGATTGGGGAGTGAGTAGTCAAGCATTTGAGTTTCTGCACCTTTTTTACACCTAGAACACCATCTCTCCCATCTCAGCACTTGGAGGGAAGAGTACTGGACTAGGAACAAGAAAATCTTGGTTGCACTCCCAACTTTTTTCTAACTATGGTATCTTTCTCTCTTTGTACCTCAGTTTCCTAATCTGTACAATGAGGAATGTACTATGTCTCTAAGGGTCCTATAAGCTCTGGAAATCTATGATTTTGTAATAATCACGTATATCCTTCAAAATTCAGCACAAGTACTACCTCCTCAAGGAATCTTTCTTTGCCTGCATTAACCTTTAGGGCAGACCCTAATTTGAATTACTAGAGTACTAATGCTATGGATAATTCATATGTACTTAATCTTACTCTGCCCAGTATTTCTTGGATGATTGTCCCATAATCTTGTTTAACTTTTCACACACATATTAGTTTTGTTTCCCAATTTTATTATAATCTGCAAAATAATGACAGATGGTTTACCTTCTACTTCTCTATTCCCCTTCTGGGGTAACCCATCATGGGGCTTTGCCAGGGGAGTTGGCTATATGGATAAAATCAATTATCAGGAAAAGAGAGATTTTTCAAAGTGGGGATTCTGCTGCATGTGGATGATCCAGGGTGTTTGTGGGTAGATTTTATTCTTCTAATTTGTGGCTCACCTTCGGACTATTTATCTGTTCATTGTTGTCACCATCAGGGAAAACGTGGGAGGGCAGAAGCTAAGAAAGGAGGTAAAAATCGCTAACCATTCCATCTGGCTTGTTGCTAGCTACTCTGGACAAGCTGGTGTGAAAGAAGACAGGAATGAGAAAGATGAGATTGAATAATAAACCACAGCACTTATTGCCTGGAGAATTCCATGAACAGAAGAGCTTGGCAGGCTACAGTCTATGAGGTCACAAAGAGTTGGACATGACTGAGTGACTATCACTCATTTGACCCTACTTCCACCAGGAGCAGTGATTATGGAGAACCTTCTTCTCTGTCAATTTCAGGGAACTACTTCAAAACCCGCCATATACACCCTCACAAGCCTATAAATGTCGAAGTTTAAACATGGAGGTTGTAAAAGATCTGTTCTATTCAATACAGATATAATGTTAGTCATATATGTAACTTATTTTAATAGTTACCTTAAAAAGGAAAAAATGATACAGTTGCATTCAATTTTAAGAATGTAGGATGTATTTTATTTAACCCAGTACATCCAAAGTATTATTATTTAAACATATAATCAATAAAAATATTATTGATGAGATATTTTACATGTTTTCATGCCAAAGCTTCAAAATCTGGTGTGCATGGGTCCCCTGGTGGCTCAGTGGTAAAGCACCCACCTGCCAAGCAGAAGTGAGTTTGATCCCTGGGTCAGGAAGATTCCCTGGAGAAGGAAATGGCAACACATTCCAGTATTCTTGCCTGGAAAATCCCATGGACAGAAGAGGCTCGCAGGCTTTAGTCCTTGGGGTTGCAAAAGAATCAGACACAACTTAGCAACTAAACAAAATCTGGTGGGCATTTTACATTTGTAACACATCTCAATTCAAACAAACTTAATTTCAAATGCTCAGTAATCATAAGTATCTAGTGGCTACTGCATTTGGCAATGTGGGTCTAGGCCATCCTCATCCAGTTTTTTAAGCCTCTCTACAATATCTTTGCCAGCACATTCATCCATCCATCCAACACTCTTCATGCCAAGTATTGGCTAGGTAATTAATAAAAATGTCAAAAATTAGAGAAAAGAAGTTTCTTAAGTAAAATTCTAGTGGGGACAAGACAAATGAAAAAAATTAGTTGCAATACAATGAGGTAGATGGCATGAAAAAGTTTGTTTGTACAAATATATATTGAGTTCCTGGTATGTGTTCTAAACACAGCAGTAAACAAAGTACACAATAACCCTGTATTCATGGAGCTTATATTCTAATGGAAGAAACAGAATATGTGTCAGGAGATGATAAGTGTCATGCAACAAGCAGTAAAAAGAGAGGTAGAGAGTGATGGGAAGGACTGTTTTAAATGGGAGATCAGGGGCAGCTTCTCAGGAGAGGTGATATCTGTATAGGGGCCTAATGAAGTGGGGTATTAAGTGATGTCAAGAACTAGGGCAAGTGCTGCAGGTAGAGAGAAGAACCATTCAAAGGCCCTGAGGCAGGAGTGTGCCTGTTCTTTTGAGGAACTATCAGGAGACCCATGTGGTTGCAGCCTCCCCGGACAATGCTCCTTTCCCTTCTCACTTGCAGCATTCTAAAAAATGGTGGTGAGATAGTAGATGCTGTCTTCTGGGGTAGAACAGCAAAGCAGAGCAAATAGTCTCATCACCCTCCTTTTGGATCCTCTCTTTTTAATGAAATTGCTGTAACTTTTATCTTGGCAGCCATGTTATACTTCCGACTCACACTGAGCTCTTGGTTAACTAAACCCCCTTGGGCTTTTTCACATTGGTTTCTGTTAAGAAAAGAGCTTGAAATTGTGGTAAGGCAATAAACCAGGGAAAAAAAATTAAATGTGAAAGTGGCTTCAGTAAAACCTTCATCTTGGATAGAGCCTTGATGTGGTTTAATACATACCCCTGAAGGGAAAGAAAAAGAGGTGCGATGGAGGGTAAAGAAGGAAAATTCTTAAGATAATTGAGCCTCCTACATTATTCTTTACAGCTTGAATCTCCAAAACATAAAGACATGTTCAGAAATTAGGGCCATTGAGGAAAATTGCCTTGCCAATTAGAAAGGCCCAAGCAAATCTTTCATTAGAGGGTAAGCTAAAGTATTCAGATTCCAATTGAACAAGAAACTGAATTGGATGTATGACTGACTGAGGACCAGGGTGGTAAGCTGGGAAGAGGAAGGGAACCTATATGGTGGCCACCTAGCAGAGATCCTGCCCATTTGAGCCAGAAAGAAGCACTTCACTGTGGTACAAGACCATGCTTGCCTGTTGCCATGGTGAAATCTTTCCCTAGAAACTGAGTGTGCCTTGTACAAGTAAGGTACAACTGAATGAAGAGAAAAATTCACTTGGACTGTTCTATTACCAGAAGGGATAAAAAGGATAGGCTACATGAGAGCTCAGGGTCAGTACAGAGAAACTTAAGCCTTGCTATGAGGATTCATTTCCTCTCTCCACCCTGTGTGCCCTTCCTGTTTTGGGTACTCACAGTGAATTCTGAAGCTATCCTTAACCTTCATCTGCCACCTTGATGCCCACTTATCCTTTCTTGTACTCTGCAGTCCAGTCACACTGAATAACTCATTGTTTTCATCACATGCTTCACAATTTCCTGAACGGTGTTCTCAGAATTCACTACTACTTGCCCTCCCCTTCTCTAACAATCGCAAGCCAGTGCGCAGCTTATTTGTCTAGACCCAGCCACCAGGCCCATTTCCATAAGGATATTTCTTATTCCCCAGGTTTGGAGATGTTTCCTCCTGACTTGGAATCACTCACTTTGTGCTTTGCACCTCTCTCGTAACACTTAACTCTTTCAACTTTCAGTCCTTACTATGCACGTGTTATGTTTTCTTTACCTTATTGGCCTTCAAGGTCCCCTAGAGATGGCTATTTGGTTGTAATCCCTATTAGCAGGCTTTTGCGCTAGGAAGTTCTCAATGAGTATACAACCTCCTGGATGATTAATAAATGACAGACATAATGAATGAATAAAGGTTAATTTTCCAGCCAAGCCACTTCCTTGGTTTCCTGCAGTTTAACTTAGTGGAAAATGAAGGAAGGTTGCTGAGTCCTCTTTGTCCTTCATCTCCCCAGCACTTATCACATTTCCTTTGCTTCTGGGCAGCAGAGTGTCTCACTGTGGGAAAACTTTAGCTCTGGTTTTGAGACTTTATGTGATTATTATATTTCTTGAATAGGGTGAGGTCCATGCCAATTGAATGGCATACACAATTAATGGTGTAGGAATTAAGTGGAAGAACTCCAATGAGTGCTATCCTTATTCATTGTTATATGGAATGTGCATTCTCTCTGCTAACTAGAAGTTCTACATGCAGTATATTCATTTATTCATGTTTATTTTCTTGTTCAATATTTTATACAGGCATTTACAATGGGGTGAAAAGAATTCAAAGAATCTGATTCCCAACCCTGAACTATCATTTATTAGTTATATATTCTTGGCTAATCACTTTATGGTCCTCTGGTTTCTCACCTAAAAAAATGGAGATGTTGATACTTGCAGGATTAGTGTGGAGATCAAATTTAAAAATGGACACAAAGTGCTTTGGAAAATATAAAGTGCTTTAAATATCAGATCAGGTGTGGAGATACGTGTGTGGGGGTTAAGTTAGAGATACCTGTCTTCAGGCAAGTACTTGGAGGTGTGGGAAGCAGACTGAGCTCCTATGCAATTGACAGCAGAGACAAGAAACTTTGGGTCTGAGATGCTAGTTATAACAGAAGCTTTAACTTATTTGGAGATGGCCAGGATGGGGGTGGGTTGAGAATAAAATGTTGCCTCCTATGGAAAGGGTAGAGGCAGTTCTTAGGAACAGCAGCTTCATATTTGTGGTCTAACGGGGAAGAGGGCAATTATTTCCTAATGATAGAGCACTGAGTGTCTTACAGTTTATAGAAGGCTTTTGCCATTCATTCAGCAAATATTTATTTAGTGCCTACTATGTGTTTACTGTGAACAGACAGATGATAATGCAATATAGTAAGTGGTATTAAAGAGTACATTCATTAATTCATTCAAATATTTATTGACTGTTCACTTCTGTTTAAGCACTATTGTAAGCACTGACAATACAATTGTGAATAAAATAGGGAAAACTCCCTGCTCTCATGGAGCTTACATTCTAACATGGGAGACAGCGATTACACAAAATTAAGTAAAATACATAGTGTACTAGACGGAGATAAGTGCCAAGAAAGAAAAAAAAGGAAAGCAGAGAATGAAACAGGAAATGGTGGAGCAAAATAGGGAAGCTTTATGATTTTAAATAAGATAAAGAGTGCTGTCTTAGTTTTATTCAGGCAAATATAGGAAAATACCACAAACTAGATAGCTTATAAACAACAGAAATTTATTTCTTACAATTCTGGAGTCTGGAAAGTCCAAGATCAAGGCACCAGGATGTTGTGTTTTGATAAGGACCGTTTTCCTGCTTCATAGCCAGTACCTTTTCGCTGTGTCCTCACATGGTGGAAGGGCCTAGGTAGCTCTGTGGGATCTCTTTTATAGGAACAACAGTCCAATTCATGAGGGTTCCAATGAGCCTAATCACCTCCCAAAGGTCCCACTTACTAATATCATCACATTTGCAGGGTTAGGATTTTAACAAATTTTGGGGGGACACAAACATTCAGACCACAGCAAGTACCTTAACCATAGACAACATAAAGAAAAGACCCAAAAGAGGTAAGGAAGCAAGTCATGTGATTATCTTGGGGTAAAGGCAAAACCTATGAGGTAAAAGCAGAATTGCTATGTTTGAACATGGGGTGAAGGTTGGAGTAAAATGAGCGAGGGGAAGGGAATTGTATGAGTTGAGGTGAGAAAAGTTATGTGGGTTAGATCTTATAAGGCCTTGTAGGAATTTAGATTTTATGCTGAATTAATTGGGGAACTTTTAGAGAATTTTCAGCAGATGGTTGAAATGACCTGGTTGTGTTTTAATGAGAGCACTCTGGCTACTATATTGAGAATAGATTGTAAGAGGGCAAAGGAGGAAGAAAGAGAGCAGTCATAGGGCTACTGCAACATCCAAGTGCATTGCAGAGATGGTGATTACAAAGTAGGGTGGTAGGAGGGAAGATGGAAATTAGGAGTCAGATTCTGGGTTGTTTTTTTTTTTTAATTGCGGTATAGTTAATTTACAATGTTGAGTTAGTTTCAAGTGTACAGCAAAGTAATTCATATATATATATATATAGATGTATATATATATATGTATATATATATATATATAGATGTAAATATATTCCTTATCAGATTCTCTTCCATTATAGATTATTACAAGATATTAAGTATAGTTCCTTGTGCTATACAGTAGGTCCTTGTTGTTTACCTGTTTTGTATATATTGGTGTATGTATGTTAATCCCAAATTCCTAATTCATCTCCACCCTCCTGCTATCCTCTTTGGTAACCATAAGTTTGTTTTCTATATTTTTGAGTCTTATTTTGCAAATAAGTTCATTTGTGTCAGTGTTTTAGATCCACGTATAAGTGATATGATATGATTCTGTCTCTGTTTGACTTATTTTACTTAATATGATAATCTCTAGGTCCATTCATGTTGCTACAAGTGGCATTATTTCATTTTTTATGGCTATATATGTGTGTGTATGTATACAATCCACATTTCTTTATCCATTCATCTGTTGATGGACATTCAGGTTGTTTCCATATCTTGGCTATTGTGAATAGTGCTGCTATAAACATAGAGGTACATGATATGTTTTGAAAGTAAAGCAAGTAGAATTTGATGACAGATTGGGTGTGGGGCATGAGAGAAAGTGAACATTCAGTGATAGCACCTGAGGAGACAACTGTCTCCAGAAAAAATTGTTACTAAGAATTATATTAAAGAATGTACTGGCTTTTCTTCTAGGAGTTTTATGGTTTGTAATCTTACATTTAGGTCTTTAATCCATTTTGATTTTATTTTTGTACATGATGTTATAGAATGTTCTAATTTCATTCTTTTACACATAGCTGTCCAGTTTTCCTAGCAACACATATTGAAGAGACTGTCTTTTTCCCACTATACATTCTTGCCTCCTTTGTTGTATCAGATGACCAGATGCATATGAGTTTACTTCTGGGTTCTCTAATCTGATCCATTGATCTATTTATCTGTCTTTGTGCCAATATACTGTTTTGATTACTTTGTAGTATAGTCTGGCCAGGGGTCATGATAGTTCCATCTTTGTTCTTTATTCTTAATATTTCTTTGACTAGTTGGGGTCTTTTCTGGTTCCATACATACTGTAGGACTATTTGTTGTAGTTCTGCAAGAATGTCATGGGTATTTTGATAGAAATTGCATTAAATTTGTAGATTTCTTGGGTGGCATCACCATTTCACCGAAATTAATTTTCCTCATTCATGAACTTGGAATATTTTAACATTTCTTTGTATCATCTTCAATTTCGTTCATCATTGTCTCATAGTTTCAGAGTATAAATTGTTCACTCCATGGTTAAGTTTATTCCTAGATTTTTTATTCTATTTGATGCTGTTTCATTTTTTAATTTTTATTTTTAATTGAAAGATAATTACTTTATAATATTGTGTTGGTTTCTGCCAAAAATTTGATGCTATTTTAAATGGGATGGGAATTTTTTTTTGCTTTCTCTTTCTGATAGTTCATTATTGTATAGTGTATAGAAAAGAAACAAATTTCTGTACATTAATATTGTACCTTGAAAATTTACCAAATTCATTTATTAGTTCTAATAGTTTTTTTGGTGGAGACTTTAACATTTTTTATATGTAGTATTATGTCATTTGCAAATAATGACAGCTTTACTTCTTTCCTTGCAATTTGGATGCCTTTTATTTCCTTTCCTTGTCTGATTGCTGTGGCAAGGACTCCTGCTGCTGCTAAGTCGCTTCAGTCGTGTCTGACTCTGTGTGATCCCATAGACAGCAGCCCACCAGGCTCCCCCATCCCTGGGATTCTCCAGGCAAGAACACTGGAGTGGGTTGTCATTTCCTTCTCCAATGCAAGGACTCTTAGTACTGTGTTAAATAGAAGTGATGAGAGTGTGGATCCTTGTCTTGCTCCTGATTTTAAAGGAAAAGCTTTCAGGTTTTCATCATTGAATATGATGTTAGCTGTGCTTTTGTCCTACATGGTCTTTCTTATGTTCCTTCTATATAGAATTTGATGAGAGTCTTTATTATGGATTGATGTTGAATTTGGTCAACAATTTGGTCAATATTTTTTTTTAATATATTGAGATGATCATGTGATTTTATTATTTGTTTTGTTAATGTGGTGTATTTCATTAACTGATATACAGATAGTGAATAATCTTTGCATCCCTGGAATAAATCCCACTTGATCATGGTGTATGGCTCTTTTTACATGTCATTAAATTTGATTTGCTATATTTAACTTTTTTACTTTTTTTTTCATTTATTTTTATTAGTTGGAAGATAATTACTTTACAATATTGTAGTGGTTTTTGCCATACATTGACATGAATCAGCCATGGATTTACATGTGTTCCCCATCTCGAATCCCCCTCCTGCCTCCCTCCCTATTCCATCCCTCTGGGTCTTCCCAGTGCACCAGCCCTGAAGACTTGTCTCATGCATCCAACCTGGGCTGGTGATCTGTTTCACTCTTGATAGTATACTTGTTTCATTGCTATTCTCTCAGAACATCCCACGCTCACCTTCTCCCACAGAGTCCAAAAGTCTCCTTCAGCTCAATTCCAGAAAAATAAATGACCCAATCAAAAAATGGGCCAAAGAACTAAACAGACATTTCTCCAAAGAAGACATACGGATGGCTAACAAACACATGAAAAGATGCTCCACATCACTCATTATCAGAGAAATGCAAATCAAAACCACAATGAGGTACCATTACACGCCAGTCAGGATGGCTGCTATCCAAAAATCTACAAGCAATAAATGCTGGAGAGGGTGTGGAGGAAGGGGAACCCTCTTACACTGTTGGTGGGAATGCAAACTAGTACAGCCACTATGGAGAACAGTGTGGAGATTCCTTAAAAAACTGGAACTAGAACTGCCATATGACCTAGCAATACCACTGCTGGGCATACACACCAAGGAAACCAGATCTGAAAGAGACACGTGCACCCCAATGTTCATGCAGCACTGTTTATAATTGCCAGGACATGGAAGCGAGCTAGATGCCCATCAGCAGACGAATAGTTAAGGAAACTATGGTACATATACACAATGAAATACTACTCAGCCATTAAAAATAATTCATTTGAGCCAGTTCTAATGAGATGGATGAAACTGGAGCCCATTATACAGAATGAAGTAAGCCAGAAAGATAAAGACCAATACAGTATACTAATGCATATATATGGAGTTTAAAAAGACGGTAATGATAACCCTATATGCAAAACAGAAAAAGAGACACAGATGTACAGATTTGCCATATTTTATTGAGGATATTTACATCTATATTTACCAGAGATGTTGGCCTGTAATTTTCTTTTTCTTTTCTTTCTTTCTTTCTTTTTTCTTTCTTTTTTTTTTTTTTTTTTTTTTTTTTGGTAGTGTTTTCCTCTGATTTTGGTTTTAGGGTAATGGTAGTCTTGTAGAATAAATTTGGGAAATTCCTTCCTCTTTCAATTTTTTGGAATAATTTGGGGAGGATAAATATTAACTCTTCTTATATGTTTCGTAGAATTCCCCCATGAAACCATCTGTTCCTGGACTTTTGTCAGAATTTTTTTTCTTTTTAACTTTCTATTTTGTATTGGGATATAGCCTATTAACAATGTTGTGATAGTTTCAGGTGAACAGTGAAGGGACTCAGCCATATACATACAAGTGTCCATTCTCCCCCTCCCAGGCTGGCACATAACACTGGGCAGAGTTCCATGTATTACACAATAAATCCTTGTTGGTTGTCTGTTTTAAATATAGTAGTGTGCACATGATGTTCTCAAACTCCCTAAGTGTCTCTTCCCTCTGGCAACCATAAGTTTGTTTTATAAATCTGTGAGTCTCTTTCTGTTTCATAAGTTTATTTGTATCATTTCTTTTCAGATTCCACATATAAAGGATGTCATATGATATTTCTCCTTCTTTATCTGACTGACTTACTCATTATGACACTCTCTAGGCCCATCCATGTTGCTGAAAATGACATTATTTCACTCTTTTTAATGGCTGAGTATATATATATATGTGTGTGTGTGTGTGTGTGTGTGTGTGTGTGTGTGTGTACGACATCTTCTTTATCCATTCCACTGTCAACAGACATCTAGGTTCCTTCCATGTCTTCCGTGTCTTGGCTATGATAAACAGTACTGCAATGAACATTGGTGTGCATGTATCCTTTTGGGTCATGTTTTTCTCCAGATATATGCCCAGGAGTGGGATTGTAGGATCATATGGTAGCTCTGTTTTTAGTTTTTAAAGGAACCTTCATACTGTTCTCCATAGTAGCTGTATGAATTTACATTCCTACCAACAGTGTAGGAGGGTTCCCTTCTCTCCACACCCTCTCCAGCATTTGTTCTTGGTGGATTTTTTGATGATGGTCATTCTGGCTGGTGTGAGGTGATATCTCATTATAGGTTTGACTTGCATTTCTCTAATAATTAGCAATGTTGAACATATTTCCATGTGAATATTGGCCATCTGTATGTCTTCTTTGGAGAAATTGTTTAGGTCTTCTGCCCATTTATTTGGCTGAGTTGTTTGTTTCGATGCTGTTAAATCATCATAAACTGTGAATTTTGGGAACTAATACCTTATTGGTCACATCATTTGCATGTATTCTCTCCCTATCTGTGGACTGTCTTTCCATTTTATTTATTGTTTCCTTTGTTGTTTAAAAATATTTGCGTTTAAGTAGGTCACACTTGTTTATTTTTGCTTTTATTTCCATGATTCTGGGAGACGGATCGAAAAAGATGTTACTGTGATTTATGTCAGAGAGTGTTCTGCCTATATTTTCCTCTAGGTGTTTTACAGTTTCCAGCTCACAATAGGTCTTTAATTCATCTTGAGCTTATTTTTGTGTATAATGTTAAAGAATGATCTAATCTCATTTTTTACATGTCATTGTCCAGTTTTCCCAGCACCATTTGTTGAAGAGACTTTCTTTCCAACATTGTGGAGTCTTGCCTCTTTGTCATAGATTGATTGACCATAGAGGCATGGGCTTATTCTGGGTTTCTTTTCTGTTCCATTGATTTATATTTCTATTTTTGTGCCAGCACAATGCTATTTTGATGACCATAGTATGTGTTGTAGATCAGGGAGCCTGATTCATCCAGCTCCATTTTTCTTTCTCAAGATTACTTTGGCTACTCAGATTCTTTTATGTCTCCACACAAAATTTGAGATTCTTTGTTCTAGTTCTGTGAAAAATGCCATTGGTAATTTGATAGGGATTCCATTCAATCTGTAGATTGCCTTGGGTAGTATAGTCATTTTGACGATATGGATTCATCCAGTCTATGAACATGGAATATCTTTCCATCTGTTTATGTCTTCTTTGATTTCTTTCATCATCATCTTAAAGTTTTTGGAGTACAGGTCTTTAGTCTCCTTAAGTAGGTTTATTCCTAGGTGTTTTATTCCTTTTGATGGGATGGAAAATGAAATTATTTCTTGAATTTCTCTTTACGATATTTAATTTTTAGTGTGTAGAAATGAAACATATTACTGTGTATTACTTTTGTAACCTGAAATTTTAACAAATTCATGGATGAGTTCTAGTAGTTTTCTGGTGGCATCTTTAGGATCTTCTATGCATGGTATCATATCATATGCAAATAGTGACAGTTAAACTTATTTTCCAACTTGGATTCTCTTTACTTCTTTGTCTCCTTTGATTGCTGTAGCTGGGAATTCCAAAATTATGCTGAATAAAAGTGTAGACAGTGAACATCCTTGTCTTATTCCTGATGTTAGAGGAGATAATTTCAGCTTTTCACAATTGAATGTGATTCAATTGTGGTTTGTCATATATGGCCTTTATTATGCTGAGGTGCCAAAGAATTGATGCTTTTGAACTGTGGTGTTGGAGAAGACTCTTGAGAGTCCCTTGGACAGCAAGGAGATCCAACCAGTCCATCCTAAAAGAAATCAGTCCTGAATATTCATTGGAAGGACTGGCGCTGAAGCTGAAACTCCAATACTTTGGCCAACTGATGCAAAGATCTTACTCATTTGAAAAGACCCTGATGCTGGGAAAGATTGAGGTGGGAGGAGAAGGGGATGACAGAGGATGAGATGGTTGGATGGCATCACCGACTCAATGGACATAAGTTTGAGTAAACTCTGGGAGTTGGTGATGGACAGGGAGGCCTGGTGTGCTGCAGTCCATGGGGTTGTAAATAGTCAGACATGACTGAGTGACTGAAATGAACTGAACTGATGTTGAGGTATTTTACCTCCATGCCCACTTTCTGTAGTGTTTTCATAATAAATGAGTGCTGAATTTTGTCAAAACCTTTTTCTGCTTCCGTTGAGATGATCATATGGCTTCTATTCTTCCATTTGTTAATGTGATGTATCACATTGATTGATTTGTGGATGTTGAAAAATCCTCACATCACTTGGATGAATCCCACTTGATCACGGTGTATGATCTTTTTAATGTATTGTTGGATGCAGATTGCTAGTATTTTGTTGAAGATTTTTGTGTATATGTTCATTAGTAATATTGGCCTGCAATTTTCTTTTTTTTGTGGTACCTTTGTTTGGTTTTGGGTAACTGGGTGATGTTGGCCTCATAAAATGAGTATCAAAATTTTCCTTCCCCTGTAGTTTTTTGGAACAGTTTCAGAATGATTGGAGTTAACTCTTCTCTAAATGTTTGATAAAATTTGCCTATGAAGCCATCATGTCGAGGACTTTTGTTTGTTGGGAGGTTTATAATCAAAGTTTCAATTTCAGTGCTTGTGATTGCTCTGGTCATATTTTCTATTTCTTCCTGGTTCAGTCTAGGGAGATCATACCTTTCTAAGAATTTGTCCATTTCTTCCAGGTTGTCCATTAATGTCCAATAGTGGCATATATTCGTTCACAGTAGTCTCTTATGATCTTTTCTATTTTTATGGTGTCCATTGTATCTTTCCCTTTTTCATTTCTAATGTTATTGATTTGAGTCCTCTCCCTTTTTTTCTTGATGAATCTGGCTAAAGGTTTATCAATTATGTCTATCTTTTCAAAGAAGCAGCTTTTAGTATCATTGATCTTTGTGTTTGCTTTCTTTGTCTCTACTTCATTTCTTTCTGCTCTGATCTCTATGATTTCTTTCTGTCCATTAACTTTAGGTTTGTTTGTTCTTCTTTCTCTAGTAGTTGAAAGTGTAAGGTTAGGTTGTTTATTTGAGAGTTTTCTTGTTTCTTGAGGTAAGATTGTATTGCTATGTACTTCCCTCTTCGAACTTCTTTTGCTGCATCCAATAAGTTTTCAACCATTGTGATCATGTTTTCATTTGCCTGTAGGTATTTTTTAATTTCGTCTTTGACTTGTTCAGTGATCCATTGGTTGTTTTGTAGCATATTGTTTAGCCACGTGTTTATGTTTTTTTAGAGTTTTTCTTGCAGTTTGTTTATAATCTCATAGCGTTGTGATAAGAAAAGATGCTTGATATGATTTCAATTCTCTTAAATTTACCAAGGTTCGCCCAGCACATGGTTAATCCTGGAGAGTGTCCGGAGTGCACTTGAGAAGATTGTGTAGTCTGCTGCTTTTTAACGGAATATTCTATAAATATCAATTAAGACTAATTCATCCAAAGAATCATTTAAGGCCTTGTTTCCTTATTAATTTTCTGTTTGGATGATCTGTCCATTGATGAAAGTGCAGTGTTAAAGTCCACTACTATTATTCTGTTACTGTCAGTTTCTCTCTTTATGGTTGTTAGTATTTGCCTTACATATTGAGGTGCTCATATGTTGAGTGCATATATATTTATAGTTGTTATATCTTCTTCGATTGAACCCTTGATCATTATGTAGTACTTTTCTTTGTCTCTTATAATACTCTGTTTTAAAGTCTATTTTGTCTCGTAGGAGTATTGCTATGCCAGATTTCTTTTGATTTCCATTTGCATGGAATATCTTCTCCCATCCCTTTACTTTCATTCTGTAAGTATCCTTAGGTCTGAAGTGGGTCTCCTGTAGAAAGCATATATACTGGTCCTATTTTTCTATCCACCCAGATGACAGAGGATGAACTGGTTGGATGAAATCACTGACTCGGGGGACATGAGTTTGAGCAAGCTCTGGGAGTTGGTGATGAACAGGGAAGCCTGGCGTGCTGTGATTCATGGGGTTGCAAAGAGTCAGACACGACTGAGCAACTGAACTGAACTGATCTCGTCCCTTCATCTGGGAAAAAAATCCTCTGCTTTTTCATCATGATTAACATTCTGTGATGTGGCTTTGGTTCTAGCCACTGTGGGATTGTGGGTCTTCTTTTTTATTCTGTCTGCCTCCTGGGGATGAGGTTGTATAAATTTAAGAGGCTTGTATAAACTTCCTGATGGGAGGGACTGGTGGTGGGAAAAACTGGGTTTTGCTCTGGTAGGCAGGTCTGTTCTCAATAAAGCCTTAATACAATTATCTGCTGATGGCTGGGGTCGAGCTCCCTCCTTGTTATTTGTTTGGCCTGAGGCGACCCTGCCTGCTGTCTATGGGTTCTGTGGCAGGGTTAAATGGTGACCTCCAGAGGACTTATACCAAAGGGCCCATTGCAGGACTGCTGCTGCCAGTGTCCCAGTCCCAACGGTGAGACACTGTCGACCCACACCTCCACAGGAGACCCTCCAACACTAGCAGGTAGGTCTGGCTCAGTCTCCTGTGGGGTCACTGGGTTTCACCTGGGTTTTGGCAAACACAGGATTTTGTTGTGTCCTCCAAGACTGGAGTCTCTGTTTCCTCCAGTCCTGTAGAAGTCCTGTAATCAAATCCCACTAGCCTTCAAAGTCAGGTTCCCTGGGGATTCCCAGTCCCTTTGCCTGATCCCCAGGCTGGGAAGACTGACATGAGGCTCAGAACCTTCACAACAGTGGGAGAACTTTTTTGGTATTATTATTCTCTGGATTGTGGGTCACCCATCTAGCAGGTATGGAATTTAAAATTATTGTGTTTGCACCCCTCCTACCATCTCTTTGTGGCTTCTTCTTTGTCTTTGGCCATAGGGTATCTTTTTTGGTGGGTTCCAGCATCCTTTTGTTGATGGTTGTTCAACAGCTATTTGTGATTTTGGTGCTCTTGCAGGAGATGAGCACACATCCTTCTATTCTAGCATCTTGAACCAGAAGCCTAGTAGCCAATTTTTATAGTCTTAAGACAAGGAAAATTCCCTCTGGAAGTTTGGCATTAGGTGATTGGTTGGGGTGCTATAGGGTGAGTAATAGGATGGGTATTTTTACCTAATATTGGGTAAGGGAGATGGGCGGTTTAGATCAGGGTGGGGAGGGGAGCTCATGGCAATAGTTGCTATGGTGCTCAGTCAGTTCCAGAGATGACCTTGGTGTGGGACTCCTCATCTGTGACTTTGGTACAAGGCCTTGCTCCTGTGACCTTGGTATAGGCCTCCACAAGTATCCTGTTTTTCCACATCCTGAGTTTCCTTGGGGCCTACCATAGGGAGTGACTGCAATCTGATGGCTGCTAGATGGCAGACTTTTCCTTTCTGAGTTTTCTCAGGCTCACCAGCTCATGATGGCGGGTGGCAATCATTGATGACTATGACATCATTGTCTACTGATACAGCAGGAAATATTCCATTTCTCATCTTCGTATGGAGATTGGGAAAGTTAAAGAAAGCTAGTGAGTGGCAGATCTAGGTTACAGAAACAAGAGGTTTAATCCTAGAGCTCTAGTCTTCTTAACCATGGTACATACTGCCTCTCAGTATAAGGCAAGAGAGTTTTTTGGACTTGAGAGTTCATAACCCATGTAAAAGTCATCATGTTACTATTTTTTCTAAAAATGATGCTGGCAAAATGGTCATAACTTGAAGCCATACAAATAGCTATCACCAGTTTGCAACGCATTCTTTATTCTCCTTAACATATTCTGCCTGAAGTAACTCACACCAGGATAAATCCTGAGGCCAGGTTTTTCTTGGATGAATATCACCACTAACTAGCCCACTACTTCCCATCTAAGTTTCAGCCAGTCAGGGGATGCAGCAAACATAACTTTATCCTACTTGCCACTTCCAAGGGGCCATGAGGAGTACAAAGTTTAAGCTCTGAATTTCTCTCTCCTCAAGAGAGTTACTGGCACTGAGTCTGTAGCAGGAAGATCTAATGTCTAATGGGGTTCCACCCGTCATAAAGATCTGCTGTTTGGTTTCCTGTGACTAAACAACCTCTAGTACTGCAGGCCAGTAATAAAAATAGTCACATTTCTGCTTGCGGTCTGTGTTTTTCTTCCTCCTCCTCCTCACTACTTCCTTCAGTGTAACACCCTAGAACACTGCAAGACTGAATTCTCTTTCCTTTGCTCTTTACCACAAAACGCCCTCCATAAAACAGGGCTTCATTCCCCTTTTTACCTGGTCCCCAAAGAGAGAAAGCTATAAGCACCTTCCTTCTTGGAAACCTATTTGAGGAGAAAGCATTCTGTTCTTTTCACAGATCAAAAGTGACCCAGAGTTTGAGTGATTAAATGAAAAGCAAGCCAAACAACCTCTCAGTTTTGGAAATCTTCTCTGAGTCTCTGGTTCAGTTTAGAAAACAGAACTCGGAGGACTTCCTGCCTCAAGCAGCTCTCAGAGTCTGTTTTAGTATTGAATTGTAGCTGTGCTTAATTTAGTCAGAGCCCCTGATTCAACTTGAGACAGAGGCACTAAGTAGCTATGGAGTAGGCTATATACCTGAAGACTAAGGAGCAAATGGAAGGGCTAAGCTTAGAAGGTGAAAGCCCTGTGCAAGGTAAGACCTGGAGTCAAAACTGGCCATGGGTCCAGAATTCATTCAACATACTCTGCTTATATTCCATCAGTCTCCTGTACTCACCTTTCTTGGATTATTTTTAAACTCAATTTAGGTCAATAGTGCTTATGTGATTTGGCTTCCCACTACTTCTCTGACCTTGTCTCCTAATACTGTCCTCCTTTTATGTTCCTACTTCAGGACATTTGCACATGCTGTTTCTATAATATAAAGCACTCTTTCTCCAGATATCCCTTTCTGGAAAAATAAGAAATAAGAACTTTCTTATTTTTCTTAAGATTTTTAATAAAATGTCACATTTTCTCTGAGATTTTCCCTGTCTCTCCTATTCTTGTAACTCTATCCCTCTTACCATGTTTTACTTTTAAAATACCACTTATTACTAACATAGGATATACTTACTTCTTTATTTATCTTCTATATTGCATAATAGAATATAGGTACTGTGATGACATAGATATTTGACTATTATTATTGTTATATCCTCAGTAAAACTAGCACAATGCTTCAGACATAAGAGGTTCTCAATAAATATTTGTTGAAAGAGTAAATGAACAAACATTTACAAGGGACTAATGCACTGCAGATCCTGTGTTAGGCTATACTAAGAAGAGAGAGGGTGTTGGATATAGAGTCAAGTTCACTCACAAGTAACTCTCCTGAGGTAGAATGTGGTAGTTACTATAATGAAGGTCTATGGTCCTCAATGCAATGTCAGAGGTGAGAGAACTTAATATAGAATGGAATAATTTCAGAACAATTTGGGAGAAGGTGAGATCTGAATTGTGTTTATGGAGATGTGCAGAACTGTCAAAGGTGAGAAGCAAAGGGAAGGGAATTTCAGGGAGTGAGGACAGCTTGAACAAAAGCACTGAGAAGAAAAAGTGGCAGAAATGTTTGGATGGGCAAGAGAAGCTTGTCTAGGGTGGCTGGCTGGAAAGTATGATATATCAAAGTGAGTGGGAGAGGCAGACTAGGTTCAGGGTAGGAGGTCTTTGGCTCTTTAGGGAAACTATGAAAACTAAGAAGCACCTGGCAGAAATGAATAGTATTCATTTATGAAAGCAAGATGCAAGCATATTGGATTAACTTTATCTCAAAAAGAAATACCAACTTTCACTCAGAAAGGTCACTACAGGGACACCTGATTTTAGATGCCCCAAAAAGTTTCACACTCAATTGTCACAGCTGGGACAAATTATTGCCATCAAAGACATCTGTTGTTTGTCAAATGGCTATCATCCAGGTAGTCTGAAATAATTGCATGCTCTGTATAAAAAATGATTTGCACATTGCTTAAAAAAAAATCCTCCAAGCCCATATTGCTGCTTCTAAGTTCTCTTACAATGTTGGCTATTTAGTGCACTCTACACCATATTCATCATTGCTATCATCATCATTCTCTACTTCTGAAAAAGTAAATTCTTAAAAAAGTACACCTTTCCAAACTGAACCAAGAGAAAGATAAAATATGAACAGACCACTGAGAAGCTTGGAACTCAAAAACTAATAAAAAACCTCCCGATAGAACCCCAGGGCCAGATTTGTTCATGTTGTTGCAAATGGCAAGATTTTACTTTTTATGACCAAGTAATATTACATTATGTATGTATGTATGTGTATGTATGTATGTATGTATGTATGTGTGTGTGTGTATATTTATATATATATACACCATATCTTCACTTGTGTGTTGTTTAAACTTATTTTTTAATCGAAGGATAATTGCTTTACAGAATTTTGTTGCTTTCTGTCAAATATTAACAAGAATCAGCCATGTACCCTCCCTCCTGAACCTCCTTCTCATGTCCCTCCCCACCCTGCCTCTCTAAATTGTTACAGAGCCCCTGTTAGTCTATGTCTTGTTCTAACTGTTGCTTCTTGATTTGCATACAGTTTTCTCAGGGGGCAGGTAAGGTGGTCTGGTATTCCCATCTCTTTAGAAATTTTCCACAGTTTGTTAACAATGAAATGATGATGAAAGCATAGCAACTAAAAAGTTATGGGATGCAGAAAAAGTGGTGCTAAGAGGGACATTTATAGCAATATGAGCCTACCTCAATAAACAAGAGAAACATCAAATAAACAACCCATCCCCACACCTATAGCAACTACAAAGAAGAACAAAACCCCCACAAAGTTAATAAAAGGAAGGAAATCATAAAGATCAGAGAAGAAATAAATGAAAAAAAGAAAGAGGACAAGAACAAAGATGAATAAAAGTAAAAGCTGGTTTTTTAAGAAGATAAACAAAATTGGAAAACCATTAGCCAGACTCATTAAGAAATAAGAGAGAAGACTCAAATCAATAAAATTAGAAATGAAAAAGGAAAAGTTACATCAGACAATGCAGAAACTCCGAGGATCATAAATGACTACTGCAAGCTACTGCTGCTGCTAAGTCACTTGCTTTCAGGCTATAGCTGTCACCTACCTGTTTCTCTGCCTTTGGCAGGGGGATGGGCCAGTCCACAGCTGGCTAGCTCTCCTTTGGTATTTGCTAAATTCTTTGTTCTGTGAGCGGGTTAGGAGGTTCTTAGGTTAGAGCTTTTCACGGGGAAGCTCTCTCTCTCTCTCTCTCTCTTTTTTTCTCTCTGTTTATCCCACAATTTGGGTTGCTATCTCTCGTTAGCTCCCTCAGATTGTCCTCAGGGCATTCAGGCCTGGTCCTTACCCTAAGCATGCAACCTGAACCTCCCTGTTCAGCCCACACTCGCTGGTGGCTGACATGAGCGTGTGGGCTACTTCTTGCTGGGAGTTGCGGTTAGACTCGTATTCTGTTTTTCTTTTTTGTTTGTTTGTTTTTTTTAAATCCCCCTCTGAGATTTCAAAACTCCCCACAGACCCGCCAGTGAGAGGTTTCCTGGTGTTTGGGAACTTTTCCTCCTTCATGACTCGCTCCCTGGGATGGCTCTCTGTCCCTAACTTTTTTGTCTCCCTTTTTGTCTTTTATATTTTGTCCCACTTCCTTTCAAAGAGAATGGGATGTCTTTCTGGGTGCCTGGTGTCCTCTGCCAGCATTCAGAAGTTGTTTTGTGGAAGTTGCTCAGTATTCAAATGATATTTTGATGAATTTGTGGGGGAGAAATTGGTCTCCCCATTCTATTCCTCCACCATCTTCTCTTTTCCTCCTGGAAGTGTATTTTTTTTTTTTTTTTTTTTGCTCAGTATGAAACATGACTCAAATGATAACTTTGTACTGGGCAGCAAGGCTCAGCTAGACCCAGTTCTAATTTTCGTTTATTGATCTAGTCTCCATAGGTAAGAAAAAGCAAGTAAGCCAATATTGAGTCAATGATAAATAATAATTAATTCCTCTTGTCTTTTTCCTGGGTCT
The DNA here is from genome assembly GCF_963930625.1 of Muntiacus reevesi. Taxonomy (NCBI): domain Eukaryota; kingdom Metazoa; phylum Chordata; class Mammalia; order Artiodactyla; family Cervidae; genus Muntiacus; species Muntiacus reevesi. Next base: position 46,115,452 of record NC_089271.1, read on the forward strand.
TAAGAGGGCGAGTCTTTTGAAATTGGATAGAAAAGGGAGCAAAAACTATGAAAAGGGAGAGGAAGGGAAAAAAATAAACTATGAAAAGGCAGTAGAGACTAGTCTCTGACTCTGGTGTCCCTATATTGTGAGCAAGATACCAGAGAGAGTCTAGTTTTGTTCTGATGCACAAGATCTGGGGTGGAATTTAAATGCTTTAAAATGACCTGGACACAGATTAGAGTGATGCCTTGAGACTCAGTCTCACTTCCTTGACTTTCTCTAGGATAAGCAACATGAAGGTCTGTATCTGAGCTCTGGTCCAAAAGGAGGCTTTCATACCAGACCTGCCACAGGCCACTTGTATTGAGATGAAGAATGCTCAGGTCCCTGGACAATTTGAATCATTTCTTTATCTTTTCTTTTTTCCACCTACTTAGTATGACCTCTTCTCCCCCTTTCTTTTTTTAAGCACATGGCTTTAAATGGGGCTTGGGAGACTCAAGACATGCAGGTTCAATCCCTGGGTCAGGAAAATCCCCTGGAGGAGGTAATGGAAACACACTCCAGTATTCTTGCACAGAAAATTCTATGGGCAGAGGAGTCTGGTGGGCTACAGCCCATGGGGGTTACAAAGAGTCAGACTGTGAGACTGAGCACACACACACACACACACACACACACACACGCACAGTCTTTAAATGGGGCTTAATTGAGTTGTATCATGTGGATGGACAAGGAATAAATTAAAGGAAGAATGCAAATTACTAAAGTCAGCCAATCTCAGTGAATTCTGTAAGTTTATAATCTGATTACCAAAGCTTGGGGCACCTTCAAACTCAGCCAGCATCAGATACAGGGCTTCCTAAGATTCTATGAGACACTTTTAAGTAGGTCTTGCCCTTCAGTCCTGACTTCGACTTATCTATTATGCAATAAATTCACCAAGCTTACAGTCAAGTTCTGTACTAGGACCTTAGGTTAGAGAAATGAACAGCTATTGCTATTATTATCTTTAATTTACAGACAAGGAAATAAGATCAAAAGGAATCTCTTCTCTATCTTCACTCTCTCTTCTGGCAGCACTCCATTCTGCCCACCTACCCCTTTTCCCCATGATCCAGCCACACTGGCCTCCTTTTAGTTTCTCTAATAGCCTAACCCTCTTCTCATCCCAAGGCCTTTGTACTAACTGTTATTCTTCCTGAAATTCTTCTCCTGCTTCTCTTAAAAAATTCTTTCTTTAGGTTTCAGCTGAGAAAGTTTCCCTGACCACTCTGTTAGGTAGCCACTCCTTTTTCAGTTTTTACTCTCTAATATGTCATCCCATTCATTCCCTCAGAACATTACTTAACCCAAGTGTTAGTTTTATTATTTATTTATTTGCTTCATGTTTATCATGTGTCTTCTCCCTTGCCTGTCCCTCTTCACTAGAATGTCAGCTCCTTATGGATTGAAACTCGGTCTTGTTCCATTCTCAGCAACAAGGACATAATTTGGCATGAAGTGGGTACTTAACACTATCTGTTGATTGATGGGCTGAACTGTGGTAAAACTGTGGGGTTGTTTATTTAACTACCCCTAGCACAGTACCTGACACTTTAGTAGGTGCCCAGTTAGTGTTTGTTGAATGGATGAGAGAATGAATAAATAAACTTGCCCAAGGATGATCAGTTACTAAGAGGAGAAGTTAGAATTCTCTGAGTCTTATAAACCTTGCACTCTTTATACTCTATTCCCTCCTCTCCAACTCCTCCAGTATCTTCTTTGCCTATTGAATTGAGCTAACAGTCCTTCTGCCAGCTGTGAAACCCCAAACTTACTTCTAAATCCTCTGTTTTCCTATCAAACAGTATGTGATTAGTATCCTGAATCAGCAGTCACAAGTATATGTGTCAATCATTAAAGATAGCAAAGACCAACCTCCACCATAGGAGACAGATAGTAAAGCAGCCCCCATCACCCTCTCCTCAAACACACACAATAGGTAAGGCAGGTTATGACTTCAGGACCAGGAGTTATGTTGATAAAGAGGCCAGACCCAGAGAGCCACCTCTTTTGTTTCCTAATTAATAAGGCCTCCACCAACAGAGGGAGACTTCAAAAGAAAGACACACCCTCATTCAGTGTCACCAAGCCTCTGGCTGTTTCTTTGGGAAGTTGAACACACGACTGGCTGGTGGACTCTTTTTCACTTTTATTCAGTTGTTTGGTCTTAATCAGTGAACACTTAGAATCGACAGTGTTAATAACCTTTCAAATCCACCCACAGTCTCTTCCACAGATCTGGCAAATGTTTAAGTGGTAACTCACCTACTATGTCAGTTAAAAACCTCTGAATGTTGCCTATTTCTCTACCCAGCTGCAACTACTGCTGGGCAAAGAATTAACTTCTTTGATGGAGAAATCCTACCTGTGGTTACCAATATGCTGACAAAAGTCTTACTGGCATGTATTTTGATACTTTAAAAAATTAAATCTACCAGTCTACCTTCTTTCTCCTACCTGAAATCATCTTGATTTTGGTGGATACCTTCAGGAAAATAAGGCATTTTTACCCCTGCCTCCACTCCACTCTCCAACTTGCCAACATCCACAGGCATTTTGCTCTCCACAAGGATGTCCAGCCTCTGAGGATTTCCCAGCCACTCAGACAGAGACCAACTCTTGTTCCTTCTCAAGATCTTTCTAAAACTGTTTTTCCACTCAAAGGCAATCAAATGGAACAAAAAACCATAATTAAAAGACAGAATTACTTGGTTGAAATGAGTGACAGCCTTGGGTACTACCTTCATAACCATCACCATCATCTTGAGGGCTATATTTGAGGACACAATAGAACCATCTGGGGACTCTCAGAGCAGTTTAAAAACAATCACCTGATGTGAGTACAGAAGAATATCAGAGATTCAGGATTGTTGGCTTTGAAGATAGAGGATGGGGTCCATAAACCAAGAAATATGGGCAGTCATAGAAGCTGGAAAGGACAAGGAAATGGATTATACCCTAGAGCCTCCAGAAAGGAAAAAAAAAAAAATCTGCCAACGCTTTTGTTTTGCCCCAGGGATACCCTTTTGAACCTTTGATTTACAGAACCATAAGATAATAAATTTGTATTGTTTTAACCCATCAAGTTTGTAGTAATTTGCTAAAACAGAGAGTTGAAAACTAATTCCTTCTCTTACTCTCTTTTCTCTTTTTCTATTTATTTCTTGGTGAAACTACATTTATCCTACCAAATCTCCTACATTCTGAATTTAGTTGATTTCATTCCTGTGGTGTCATTTAACATGTTCCTCTAGTGCTTGTATATCCTGTAATCTGGTAATTATATTTAGAGACTTGATCAGATTCATGTTCAACTCATCAGTGTAGCTACTTTATAATCATTGAGTGGTCCTCCTTTCTCAGGTGATCTGAGGCATTCAATCCATGGCCCAGCATTTGGAAACCACAAATCTTGTCTAACTCCTAGGAATACTGAAGCCCAGAGAGAAGATGAAACCCACACAAGATCATACAGGAAGTTAGGGGCAGAGATGAGACTATAATTCTGATTTGAAGTTCATTATACCACCAGGTCCTGGGGCTAGATGAATCTTCAAAAGTTCACTGAGGCAGAACTCATATAATCAGCTTTTTAGATGGTTCAATATTTAGCTCATAGGATAGCCTCAATCTTAGAAAAAAGCTTCAAGTCTTTCACCTTAAACTGCTCAAGAATGGAAAAAAAAAGTAGTCAGGTTAACTGGACTGGACCCTTGCTAATCTTGTGGTTTGTTCTTCCTCAGAATGACATCCTAAGGAGGTCACCCTAATGTTGCTTCTTGCCACCTTCTCAATCAGGGTTCAAGAACATAGATAACACTTGTGAGAGAACACACACACACATGCATCTGTGCAACTAACATGAGTAGAATTTGTTATAATTTATAAAACCACTTTACCATCCATTATGCCATTTTATCCTCCCCAAATTCCTGGAAGGTGTACGAAGCAATAATATTATCCCTATTTTACACATGAGCAAACAGGTTCAGAAAGGTAAGGTGACTTACTCCAAGTCACAAAAATTTCAGATCTGTCTGAATCCAGACTCTACAACCTTGGGTCCTCCACCCATGTCTTCCCAAGCTAAGCCCCTCATGTGCCCACCTGAAGGCTCAAGCCCATCACAGGTCCTGAAACAGTCCCTACCAGGGTAATAACTTGGTCACCAGCTTCTTCCTATTAAGTAACCAGACTTGGGATTAAGATGTATTGCCAATCAGCATGCTGCCCAGTTCACTATTTATTTATTAAACAGCCACCATTTATTAAGCACCTACCATCTGCCAAGTATTCCTCTAAGCCCTTAAGTAGATTATCTACAACATTATTTCCCACACTTTACAAAGAATAAAATGAGGCTTAAGAGAGATTATTGACTTGCCCAAGATCAAACAACCAATAAGTGGAAGATGCAAGATTCAAATTTGAACCCGTCTAACTAAACTGGGCTTCCCTGGTGGTTCAGACTGTAAAGACTGTTCAATCCTTGGGTTGGGAAGATCCCCTGGAGGACGGCACACAACCCACTCCAGTATTCTTTTTATTTTTTCAGTTTTATTTATTTTTTAAATTTTCTTTACAATATTGTATTGGTTTTGCCATACATTGACATGAATCTGCCATGGGTGTACATGTGTTTCCCATCCTGAATCCCCCTCCCACCTCCCTCCCCATCCCATCCCTCTGGGTCATCACAGTGCACGAGCCCTGAGCACCCTGTATCATGCATCAGACCTGGACTGAAGATTCATTTCACATATGATAATTCACATGTGTCAATGCCATTCTCCCATATCATCCCATCCTCGCCCTCTCCCACAGAGTCCAAAAGACTGTTCTATACATCTGTGTCTCTTTTGCTGTCTCACATACAGAGTAATCGTTACCGTCTTTCTAAATTCCATATATATGCATTAGTATACTGTATTGGTGTTTTTATTTCTGGCTTACTTCACTCTGTATAATAGGCTCCAGTTTTATCCATCTCATTAGAACTGATTCAAATGTATTCTTTTAAATGGCTGAGTAATATTCCATTGGGTATATGTACCACAGCTTCCTTATCCATTCGTCTGCTGATGGACATCTAGGTTGCTTCCATGTCCAGGCTATTATAAACAGTGCTGCAATGAACATTGGGGTACATGTGTCTCTTTCAATTCTGGTTTCCTCAGTGTGTATGCCCAGCAGTGGGATTGCTGGGTCATATGGCAGTTCTAGTTCCAGTTTTTTAAGGAATCTCCACCCTGTTCTCCATAGTGGCTGTACCAGTTTGCATTCCCACCAGCAGTGTAAGAGGGTTCCCTTTTCTCCACACCATCTCCACCATTTGTTGCTTGTAGACTTTTGGATAGCAGTCATTCTGACTGGTGTGAAGTCGTACCTCATTGTGGTTTTGATTTGCATTTTTCTGATAATGAGTGATGAGCAATTTTTCTGTGTTTGCTAGCCATCTGTATGTCTTCTTTGGAGAAATGTCAGTTTAGTTCTTTGGCCCACTTTCTGATTGGGTCGTTTATTTTTCTGGAATTGAGCTGCAGGAGTTCCTTGTATATTTTTGAGATTAATTCTTTGTCAGTTGCTTTGTTTGCTATTATTTTCTCCCATTCTGAAGGCTGTCTTTTCACCTTGCTTATAGTTTCCTTTGTTGTGCAGAATCCCGTATTCTTGCCTGGAGAATTCTGTGGACAGAGGAGCCTGGCAGGCTATGGTCCATAGGGTCACAAAGAGTCAAACATGACCGAAGCGACTTAGCACAACTCAAAGCACAGCTGTAAACTGCCCCTGTCCTCTACTCATGCTGCCATAACACACGCAATTCTGAGTACCCGTGTAGCCTCTAGGTGGCAGCCCTCACTCTTCTTCATTAACGGAACAGGAAAGGATAGTGACCAGGGTCTAAATGCACGATGCTAAAGGCCCTAATAAGGTTAGGCCCCCATGAATGCTAAGCAGGACTAGGCTACATAGGGCTGGGAGTTCTTCCCAGCAGCACTTGGCTGCCTGGGACAACATGAGCAATGATCCTTGATTTGAGGTACTTCAGATAAGATGGGTTTCCCTGGTGGCTCAGATGGTGAAGAATTCGCCTGCAATGCAGGAGAGCTGAGCTTGATTCCTGAATTGGGAAGATCCGCTAGAGGAAGGAATGGCAACCCACTTTAGTATTCTTGCCTGGAAAATCGCTATAGATAGAGGAGCTTGGTGGGCTACAGTCCATGGGGTTGCAAATAGTCAGACACAATTGAACGACTAAGCACAGCACAGATAAGAGGGAGAAAGGATGGGGACAAGGAGAGCTGAAGGTATTGGCCAATGAAATGCTGAAGAAATGGACAAGGAGGTCCAGGCTGGAGAAAGAAGGCAGGATGGGGTAAATGCACCAGAAGAGGACCCCGGGCCTGAAGTATTTTTGGGGTCCCAGAATAAGTCAGCAGGAGCAACTGAGGGAAAGAAGACGGAGACTGGGAAACATGGTGGAGGTGTGAAGGGCAGAAAGGGGATATGGAACCATAAGGTTATAATGTTTCAGAGGTTATAACACTTCAGATGTCCACATCTGTTGGATATGGACAGATCTTGGAATTGGAAGTTGACAAGAGCATAAAGCCCCAAGACAGCATGCCAGTGGATGAGCCAAGGTACCAGTATTGCTCAATTACCCCAAACGCCAAGACTCAAGAAGGACCAGAGGTATAATCAAGGTCAAGAGTGTGTATTGCAGGGGGTGGTCCTAAGATGGTGGAGGAATAGGACAGGGAGACGACTTTCTCCCCCACAAATTCACTGAAAGAATATTTGAACACAGAGAATTCCACAAAATAACTTTTGGACGCTGGCAGAGGACACCAGGCACCCAGAAAGGCAGCCTGTTGTCTTTGAAAGGAGGTAGGACAAAATATAGAAGATAAAAAGAGAGACAAAAGAGTTAGGGACAGAGATCCATTCCAGGGAGGGAGACTAAAAGAGGAGAAGCTTCCAAACACCAGGAAACCCTCTCACTGGCGGGTCTGTGGGGAGTTTTCAAATCTTAGAGGGCAACACAACTGGGAGGAAAAATAAATAAATAAAACCCACAGATGACATGCCTAACGGCAATTCCCAGCGGAGAAGTAGCCAAGACGCTCGCCTCCACCACCAGCAAGCGGGGGCTGAACAGGGAGGTGTGGGCTGCATTGCTTAGGGTAAGGACTGTGACTGAATGCCCTGAGGGCAATCTGAGGGAGCTAACGTGAGAGAGCAAGCTAAACTGTGGGATAGGCAGAGAGAGAGAGAGAGAAAAGAGAGAGAGAGAACTTTCCGGCGAAAAGCCCTAATGTAAGGCACTGCCGTGCCTGCTCACAGAACAAAGGACTGAGCGAATACCAGAGGAGAGCTAGCCAGCAGCCCACCGGTCCATTCCCTGCCAGAGGCAGGGAGGCAGGCAGGCAGCAGCCAGAGCCTGAAAGGGGCAAACTCAGCCCCAGAGATGGCATCCTCCCCCAAAGTGTGAGCAGGCTCCCAGTTGCCAACAAAGTCTTCCTGGGATCCTGGATGGATGACATCCACCGGGAGGGTTGCAGCCAGAGATCAGCTCCCCAGAAGAGACACATGGAACACCTGAGATGGTACACAGGGGAAACCGAGTGGCTGGGACAGGGGAGGTGATAAGATGCCCTACACCTAAGGAGAGTATACTCCTCAAGCACCTGGTCGCCTGAGCTACTCAGACCTGGGAAGGGCACAAAATGCAGGCCCAACTGAGTCTGAGCCTTTGTGGAGTACTTGAGAACCTGACCTGAGAGGCTTAGACCTGGGAAGTGCATACAAACCAGGGCCCGCCTCAGACAGTTTCCGGCAGAGCAAACTAGAGCCTGAGCAGTGTAGACTGGGAAAACACACAAGCTGTGAGTGGGGGCAAACGCACTGTGGCTGAGACAATGCAAACACTCCCCACACAGGCCAGTGATATTTGTTTGCAGTGTTCCTCCCTCCCCATAGCACGACTGAACAAGTGAGCCTAAATAAGTGACCACACTCGCCCCCCTTGTGTCAGGGCGGAAATTAGACACAAAAGAGACTTGCAAACAGAAGAAGCCAAAATAAACATAGGGAACCACTTTGGAAGTGACAGGTGCAACAGATTAAAACCCTGTAGTTAGCACCGGCTACAATGGAAGGGGCCTAAAGATCTTGAGAAGTATAAGCTGGAACAAGGCACTATCTGAAGCTGAACTGGCCCCACATTCCCTCAACAGCTCCAGAGAAATTCTTAGATATATTTCCACTATTATCATTAAATATTTAAAAATTTTTTTAAATTTTAAGTCCTCTATTACTCCTTTAATTTTAAAGTTTATAACATATTACTTTTCAAAAAAAGACCCTATTTTTTTCATTTATTTTTATTAGTTGGAGGCTAATTACTTTACAATATTGTAGTAGTTTTTGCCATACATTGACATGAATCAGCCATGGATTTACATGTGTTCCCCATCCCGATCCCCCCTCCCGCCTCCCTCCCCATCCCACCCCTCTGGGTCTTCCTAGTGCACCAGCCCTGAACACTCGTCTCATGCATCCAACCTGGGCTGGTGATCTGTTTCACCCTTGATAGTATACTTGTTTCAATACTATTCTCTTAGAACATCCCACCCTCACCTTCTCCCACAGAGTCCCAAAGTCTGTTCTGTACATCTGTGTCTCTTTTTCTGTTTTGCATATTGGATTATCGTTACCATCTTTTTAAATTCCATATATATGCATTAGTATACTGTATTGGTCTTTATCTTTCTGGCTTACTTCACTCTGTATAATGGGCTCCAGTGTCATCCATCTCATTAGAACTGATTCAAATGAATTCTTTTTAATGGCTGAGTAATATTCCATTGTGTATATGCACCATAGCTTCCTTATCCATTCGTCTGCTGATGGACAACTAGGTTGCTTCCATGTCCTGGAAATTATAAACAGTGCTGCAATGAACATTGGGGTGCACGTATCTCTTTTCCTTGGTGTGGAATTGCTGAAAAAAAAAAAGACCCTATTTTTAAAGCAGGCTTCATATATAAATTTTTTTACAACCTTTGTGATTTGTTTTGTTTATTTTTTTAATATTTTATTTTTGAGAGTCTAACCTCTACTCTAGATTTTTAATCTTTGCTTTTTGGTATTTTTTAAAATCAATTTTGAACCTTTAAGAATCCAATCTCCAGTACCCATTTTTATTTAGGAGTGTGATTACTGGCTTGGTTGCCCTTTTCCCCTTTTGACTCTCCTTTTACTCCCCTAGGTCACCTCTATCTTCTCCCTCCCCCTTCTTTTCTCTACCCAACTCTGTGATCTCTTTGGGTATTCTGGGCTGTGGAGAACACTTAGGGAACTGACTACTGGCTAGATCTGTCTCTCTCCTTTTGACCCCCACTCTTCTCTTCCTGGTCACCTCTATCTCCTTCCTCCCTCTTCTTTTCCCTGTGTAAATCTGTGAACCTCTCTGGGTGTTCCAGGCTGTGGAGAGCACATAGGGAATTGATTACTGGCTAGATTGCTCTCTCCCCTTTTGATTCACCCTCATCTCCTCCTGGTCACCTCTATCTCGCTCCTCCCTCTTCTCTTCTCCATGTAACACAGCAAACGTTTCTGGGTGTCCCTCATTGTGGAGAATCTTTTCTCCATTCACATAGATGTTTTATCATTGGAGCTGTATGGATGGAGAAGTCTTGAGGCTACTTTAAGAATAAGACTGAAAACCAGAGACAGGATGCGTAAGTCCAAAACCTGAGAACACGAGAGAACTCCTTACTCCAGGGAACATGAACCGATAAGAGCTCATCCAAAAACTTCCATACCTACTCTGAAACCAAGCTCCACCCAAGATCCAACAAGTTCCAGAGCAAGACATACCATGCAAATTCTCCAGCAACACAGCAACATAGCCCTGAGCTTTAATATACAGGCTGCCCAAAGTCACGCCAAACCCATGGACATCTCAAAATTCACTAATGGACACTTCATTGCACTCCAGAGACGAGAAATCCAGCTCCACCCACCAGAACACCGATGCAAGCTGCCCTAACCAGGAAACCTTGACAAGCTACCTGTCCAACCCCAACCATAGGGAGGAAACTCCAAAATAAAGAGGAACCACAAACTGCCAGAATACAGAAAGGCCACCCCAAACACAGCAATCTAAACAAGATGAAAAGGCAGAGAAATACGCAGCAGGTAAAGGAACATGATAAATGTCCACCAAACCAAATAAAAGAGGAGGAGATGGGGAGTCTACCTGAAAAAGAATTCAGAATAATGATAATAAAATGATCCAAATTGTTGAAAACCAAATGGAGTTATAGATAAATAGCCTGGAGACAAGGATTGAGAAGATGCAAGAAATGTTTAACAAGGACCGAGAAGAAATGAAAAAGAATCAATATATAATGAATAATGCAATAACTGAGATAAAAAAACACTCTGGAGAGAACCAACGGTAGAATAACCAACTGTAGAATAACTGGAGGCAGAAGATAGGATAAATGAGGTAGAAGATAGAAGGAAGCAGAGAGAAAAAAAAGAAAACAAATTAAAAGAAATGAACAACTTCAGAGACATCTGGGACAATGGCAAAAGTCTGAACATTCGAGTCATAGGAGTCCCAGAAGAAGAAGACAAAAAGAAAGGGCATGAGAAAATACTTGAGGAGATAATAGTGGAAAGCTTCCCTAAAATGGGGAAGGAAATAGTCACCCAAGTCCCAGAAACCCAGACAGTCCAAAACAGGATAAACCCAAGGTGAAACACCCCCAAACTCAAATTAATCATATTAACAAACATCAACACAAAGAACAAATGTTAAAAGAAGCAAGGGAAAAACAACAAATAACACACAAGGGGATTCCCATAAAGGTAACAGCTGATCTTTCAATAAAAACTCTTCAGGCCAGAAGGGAATGGCAGGACATACTTAAAGTAATGAAAGAGAAAAACCTACAACCCAGATTACTGTAGCCAGCAAGGATCTCATTCAAATATGAAGGAGAAATCAAAAGCTTTACAGACAAGAAAAAGCTGAGAGAATTCAACACCACCAAATCAGCTCTTCAACAAATGCTAAAAGACCTTCTCTAGAAAGGAAACACAGAAAGGGTGTATAAACTTGAACCCAAATAAAAAGCAAATGTCAATGGGCTCATACTTATCAATGATTACCTTAAATGTAAATGGGTTGAATGCCCCAACAAAAAGACAAAGACTGGCTGAATGGATACAAAAACAAGACCCCTATATATGCTATCTACAAGAGACCCACCTCATAACAAGAGACACATACAGACTGAAAGTGAAGGGCTGGAAATAGATATTTCACTCAAATGGAGACCAAAAGAAAGCAGGAGTAGCAATACTCATATCAAATAAAATAGACTTTGAAGTAAATGCTCTGAAAAGAGGCAAAGAATGACACTACATAATGATCAAAGGATCACTCCAAGAAAAAGATATAACAATTATAAATATATATGCACCCAATATAGGAGCACTGCAATGTGTAAGGCAAATGCTAACAAGTATGAAAGGGGAAATTAACAATAACACAATTATAGTGGGAGACATTAATAGCCCACTCACACGTATGGATGCAGATGGTGATTGCAGTCATGAAAAAAAAAAAAAAAAAAAGACACTTACTCCTTGTAAGGAAATGTACAACCAACCTAGATAGCATATTTAAAAACAGAGACATTATTTTGCCCACAAAGGTCCATCTAGTCAAGGCTATGGTTTTTCCAGTAGTCATATATGGATGTGAGAGTTGGACTGTGAAGAAAGCTGAGCACTGAAGAATTGATGCTTTTAAACTGTGGTGTTGGAGAAGGCACTTGAGAGTCCCTTGGACTGTAAGAAGATCCAACCAGTCCATCCTAAAGGAGGTCAGTCCTGGGTGTTCATTGAAAGGACTGATGTTGAAGCTGAAACTCCAATATTTTGGCCACCTCATGCGAAGTGTAGACTCATTGGAAAAGACCCTGATGCTGGGAAGGATTGGGGGCAGGAGGAGAAGGGGACAACAAAGGATAAAATGACTGGATGGTATCACCACCTCAATGGACATGGTTTTGGATAGACTCCGGGAGTTGGTGATGGACAGGGAGGCCTGGCGTGCTGTGATTCATGGGGTTGCAGAGTCAGACACGACTGAGGGACTGAACTGAACTGAACAGAACACACGTATGGATAGATGAACTAAAGAGAAAATTAGCAAGGAAACACAAACTTTAAATGATACAATGGACCAGTTAGACCTAATTGGTATCTATAGGACATTTCACCCCCAAACAATGAATTTCAACTTTTTCTCAAGTGCACATGGAACCTTCTCCAGGATAGATCACATCCTGGGCCATAGATCTAGTCTTGGTAAATTAAAAAAAAATTGAAATCATTCCAAGCTTCTTTTCAGATCACGATGCAGTAAGATTAGATGCCAATTACAGGGAAAAAATATTAAAAATTCCAACATATGGAGGCTAAACAACACACTTCTGAATAACCAACAGATCACAGAAGAAATCAAAAAAGAAATCAAAGTATGCATAGAAACAAGTGAAAACAAAAACACAACAAACCAAAACCTATGGGTAAAAGCAATGTAAAAACAGTGCTAAGGGGAAGGTTCATAGCAATACAGGCTTACCTCAAGAAACAAGAAAAAAGTCAAATAAATAACCTTCTTCTCCAACTAGAAAAGGAAGAAATGAAGAACCCCAGGGCTAGTAGAAGGAAAGAAACTATAAAAATTAGGGCAGAAATAAATGCAAAAGAAGCAAAAGAGACCATAGCAAAAATCAACAAAGGTAAAAGCTGGTTCTTTGAGAAGATACATAAAATCGACAAACCATTAGCCAGACTCATCAAGAAACAAAGGGAGAAGAATCAAACCAAGAAAATTAGAAATTAAAATGGAGAAATCACGACAACAGAGAAATACAAAGGATCATAAGAGACTACTATCAGCAAACTATATGACAATAAATTGGACAACTTGGAAAAAATGGACAAATTCTTAGAAAAGTATAACTTTCCAAAACTCAACCAGGAAGAAATAGAAGATCTTAACAGACCCATCACAAGCACGGAAATCGAAACTGTAATCAGAAATCTTCCAGCAAACCAAAGTCCAGGACCAGATGGCTTCACAGCTGAATTCTACCAAAAATTGAGAGGAGAGTGAACACCTAACCTACTCAAACTCTTCCAGAAAATTGCAGAGGAAGCTAAACTTCCAAACTCATTCTATGAGGCCACCATCACCCTAATACCAAAACCAGGCAAAGATGGCACACACACAAAAAGAAAACTATAGGCCAATATCACTGATGAACATAGATGCAAAAATCCTTAACAAAATCCTAGCAAACAGAATCCAACAACATATTAAAAAGGTCATACATCATGACAAAGTGGGCCTTACCCCAGGGATGCAAGGGTTCTTCAATATCTGCAAATCAATCAATGTAATACACGACATTAACAAATTGAAAGATAAAAGCCAAATGATTATCTCAATAGATGCAGAAAAAGCCTTTGACAAAATTCAGCATCCATTTACGATAAAAACCCTCCAGAAGGCAGGCAAAGAAGGAACATTCCTCAACATAATAAAAGCCATATATGATAAACCCACAGCAAACACCATCCTCAATGTTGAAAAATTGAAAGCATTTTCCCTAAAGTCAGGAACAAGACAAGGGTGCCCATGCTCACCACTACTATTGAACATAGTTTTGGAAGTTTTAGCTACTGCAATCATAGAAGAAAAAGGAATAAACGTACTCCAAATTGTAAAAGAAGAATTATAACTCACTGTTTGCAGATGACATGATCGTCTACATAGAAAACCCTAAGGAAATCACCAGAAAATTACTAGAGCTAATCAATGAATATAGTAAAGTTGCAGGATATAAAATTAACACACAAAACTCCCTTGTTTTCCTATACACTAACATTGAGAAAACAGAAAGAGAAATTAAGGAAACAGTTCCATTCACCATTGCAACGAAAAGAATAAAATATTTAGGGATATATCTACCTAAAGAAACAAAAGACCTATAGATAGAAAACTATAAAACACTGGTGAAAGAAATCAAAGAGGACACATATAGATGGAGTAATATATCATGTTGAGGGATTGGAAGGATGAATATAGTGAAAATGAGTATACTACCTAAAGCAAAGTATAGATTCAATGCAATCCCTATTAAGCTACCAATGGTATTTTTTCAGAGAACTAGAACAAATAATTTCAAAATGTGTGTGGAAATACAATAAACCTCGAGTAGCCAAAGCACTCTTTTGAAAGAAGAATGGACTTGGAGTCATCAAGCTGCCTGACTTTTGGCTATAGTACAAAGCTACATCCATCAAGACAGTATGGTACTGGCACAAAGACAGAAATACAGATTAATGGAACAAAATAGGAAGCCCAGAGATAAATCCACACACCTATGGACACCTTACCTTTGACAAAGGAGGCAAGAATATACAATGGAAAAAGACAATCTCTTTAACAAGTGGTGCTGAGAAAAGTTGTCAACCGCTTGTAAAAGAATGAAACTAGAACACTCTCTAACACCATACACAAAAATAAGCTCAAAATGGATTAACCATTTAAATGTAAGACCAGAAACTATACAACTCCTAGAGGAAAACATAGGCAAAACACTCTGTGACATAAACCACAGCAGGACCCTCTATGACCCATCTCCCAGAGTAATGGAAATAAAAGCAAAAATAAACAAATGGGACCTAAATGAAGTTAAAAGTTTTTGCACAACGAAGGAAACTATAAGCAAGGTGAAAGGACAGCATTCAGAATGGGAGAAAATAATAGCAAATGAAACAACTGACAAATAATTAATCTCAAAAATATGCAAGCAACTCCTGCAGCTCAATTCCAGAAAAATAAATGACCCAATCAAAAAATGGGCCAAAGAACTAAACAGACATTTCTCCAAAGAAGACAAACAGAAGGCTAACAAACAAACACAAGAAAAGATGCTCAGCATCACTCATTATTAGAGAAATGCAAATCAAACCTCATTGAGGTACCATCTCATGCCGGTCAGAATGGCTGCTATCTAAAAGTCTACAAACAATAAATGCTGGAGAGGGTGTGGGGAAAAGGAAACCTTCTTACATTGTTGATAGGAATGCAAACTAGTACATCCACTGTGGAGAACAGTGTGGAGATTCCTTAAAAAACTGGAACTAGAACTGCCATATGACCCAGCAATCCCACTGCTGGGCATGTGCACCAAGGAAACCAGAATTGAAAGAGACACGTGTACCCCAATGTTCATCGTAGCACTGTTTATAATAGCCAGGACATGGAAGCAACCTAGATGTCCATTGGCAGATGAATGGATAAGAAAGTTGTCGTACATATACAAAAAGGGATATTACTCAGTCATTAGAAAGAATACATTTGAATCAGTTCTAATGAGGTGGATGAAAGTGGAACCTATTATACAGAGTGAAGTGAGTCAGAACGAGAAACACTAATACAGTATACTAACACATACATGTGGAATTTAGAAAGATGGTAATAATGACCTTATATGCAAGACAACAAAAGAGACAGAGACGTATAGAACAGTCTATTGGATTCTGTGGGAGAAGGCGAGGGTGGGATGATTTCAGAGAATAACACTGAAACATGTATATTATCATATATGAATCAGATCTCCAGTCCAGGTTCGATGCATGAGATAAAATGCTCAGGGCCGGTGCACTGGGATGACCCTGAGGGATGGGATGGGGATGGAGGTGGAAGGAGGGTCAGGATGGGGAACACGTGTACACCCATGGCAAAACCCACTACAATATTGTAAAATAATTAACCTTCAATTAAAATAAATAAATTAAAAAAAATAAATACGGGACGGCTGAATGTGTAACCTTAAAAAAAAAAAGAGTGTGTATTGCAAAAGGAGGTAACTGAAAATATATGTCAGGAACAAGGAAGGGGGTGCCTCAGAAGCTTGTCATAAACAGCCTTGAGGCACCTATGAAGCATGGTGTGCCTAGTTTGGGCATTTCTCTAGTTGACTCAAGTGGCCAGAGCAAAGATGGAATATCCTTATCTCCAACACATACATGCTATTCTCTGATAAGGGTTGGCCCTAGACTATATTGGTGAAGGAATCTAATGGGTTCATGGGTATTCCTTAGATGGAAGATGCTTTTTTACAACCTTTTATCTATCCCCTAACCTTTTACTGCACCAGAAACTGGGGTTGACTATCGTGCTAGTGGAAGTTCAGACTTCCTCCATTCTGCTCTCCAGCTCTCCATCTCAACTAGCTGGGGCTGGACACAGGGCAGGAAGATGGGAAATGTGGTCCAGGCAGTCCAGGTGGAGCATGTCAGTAACAGAGAAGTGAATCTTCATAGATATTCGTAACTGGAAACAGAATGTCATGGGCTTAGTTTTCCTAGTAACTGGTTCCAGATTTTTGTAAGGGCAAGGGTATAAAGATGACCTCTGTATGGAGATTACCTTCTCTCGTGCTCAGGGATGAATATTGGCTTCACATTATTCTACTGTAAACTCCAGTGGGTCCTATAGAAATTTTTGAAGCTGTGCTGCTCATGCAGGTGACTGAGGGCTGCTGGTGATGTGCTGAGGGCTGGGGTAGTAGCAGGAATAAATGCCACCATTGGGGCAGAATGGAGAACAGCAAACCAATTATTCAGCAATGGTGAATCTAAGCTTACTATAAGCAAGAAGTATAATAGCTGATGTACTCTCTTGCTACGCTCTGATTATTCCCAGGTTGTGGTTCATAGGCTAGAAAGACAGCGACAAAGATGGCACAGGACAACACTTTTCATTGTACCATCGCCCAATCCTGCTGTGGCTTTAGGAGGAAACTCATGTCAGTCAGTTCATGATGATTATGTCCAGGAGCTCGTACACTGAAAACCAGATGGTGCATCTCATTGGGAGACTAGTTATTCACTTGAATTTTGGTGCTTGATTTCTTAGGTTTGAGTCCCAGTTCTGCAACTTACTGCACAACCTTGGGTAAGAAATTTAACCACTTAGTGCCTCAGGTTTTTTAATGTGGGGATAATAATGACACATATCTTTTAGGACTCCTGTGAAGGTTAAATGTGAGCACTATGTGAAGCACATAGTTCAATGCTTAGACCATAGTAAATGCCCACTCAATAAAGAGAAGCTATTATACTGTGACTCTTTCAGGTCTGTCTTCACCCCAGTGCATGTGTCACAGAGGGATATATATTAGAAGGCATCAGGTCAAAAGCAGAACTGTTGAGGGTAGTGGCAAGTCATACTTTTTAAAAGGGATGTGGTGCCCTGCCAGAATAGCATTAGGCAGAAGGAATGCACTTCTCTGTAGGCTTTTTTTCTTGGGAACACATTTATATTCTTGGGACCCCCTGGGCTGCCTCTTCACTTTTTTCTGGTGCTTCCATGTGTGGACATCTATACCTTGCACCTTTTGGGTGAATATAACCACCTGCCTGCTGTGGACACATCCCCTCTGCTTTCTGGATGGAACACAGACATCTCCTGGTGAGAAACGTGGTTACTTGCTCAGGATGTGAAAGAATGCCTGGAGTTAGGGTAGGACTGTAGGACTCAGAGGTCAAAAGCAGTGTCTCAGGCTCTTGGAGTTGTCAGCGTTATGGAATTTCAAGCCCAGAAAGCTAGGATTAAGGTGATGTATGGAGGAGAAGGGTGGAGGCATAACTGCTGCTGCCCTGAATGTGCAAAGCAATGTGATGGAAGGTTCTGTAACAGGCGCACCACATCACCAGCAGTGGGAGTAACTTCTGCCCAGATGGCAGAGTAAGTGGGTCAGGGTCAGACCTGGAACTTCCCAGAGCCACTGAGCATGCTGTGAATTAGAAACAATAGATGACAGATTCCCTTAGCACTACCGGAAAGAAAGACGGCTCATAGCACAGCTGGTCACAAAGGTGCAATAGGGTGACTAACCATCCCATCTTGCCTAGGTCTGAGGAATTTCCTGATCTGTGTTCGTTTATCACAGATCAGGAAATATCACAGTAATCCAAGTCTATGCCCCAACCACTAATGCTGAAGAAGCTGAAGTTGAACAGTTCTATGAAGACATACAAGAGCTTCTGGAACTAGCACCAAAAAAAAAAAAAAAAAAAAAAAGATGTCCTTTTCATCACCACCCTTATGGCAGAAATTGAGGATAAACTAAAGAGCCTCTTGATGAAAGTGAAAGAGAAGAGTGAAAAAGCTGGCTTAAAACTCAACATTCAGAAAACTAAGATCATTGCATCTGGTCCCATCACTTCATGGCAAATAGGTGGGGAAACAATGGAAAGAGTGACAGACTTTATTTTCTTGGGCTCCAAAATCACTGCAGATGGTGACTGCAGCCATCAAATTAAAAGATGCTTGCTCCTTTGGAGAAAAGCTATGACCAACCTAGACAGCATATTAAAAACAGAGTCATTACTTCACCAACACAGACCTGTCTAGTCAAAGCTTTGGTTTTTCCTGTAGTCATGTATGGATGTAAGAGTTGGACCATAAAGAAAGTTGAACGCCAAAGAACTGATGCTTTTTAACTGTGGTGTTGGAGAAGACTCTTGAGAGTCCCTTGGACTGCAAGGAGATCAAATCAGTCAATCCTAAAGGAAATCAGTGCTAAATAGTCATTGGAAGGACTGATGCTGAAGCTGAAATTTCAATACTTTGGCCACCAGATGAGAAGAAATGACTCATTGAAAAGACCCTGATGTTGGGAAAGACTGAAGGCAGGAGGAGAAGGGCTGATAGAGGATGAGATGGTTGGATGTCATCACAGACTCGATGGACATGAGTTTGTGCAAGTTCTGGCAGTTGGTGATGGACAAGGAAGTCTAGCATACTGCAGTCCATGAGGTCACAAAAAGTCGGACACGACTGAGTGACTGAACTGAACTGAGGGATTTACCAGGAGGTAGGACATTCAGTTTTAAAACCAGAACAAAAATAAATAAATAAATAAATAAAACCAGAACAGCCATGGGAAAATTAGGACAAGTTGGTCACCCTAAGTAGAAGTGCAAAGCTCTCTCTCTCTCTCTGCATTGTCATCTGTTCTACCTGGTGGTCTGCCAATTCGGCATAGGTAGCGGACTCAGTGAGAGCTATGCTGATGATTCAAGAGGTCAAATTATGCAGTGGAAATGCTAGGGAAGAAGCCAAGGCTTTTAGGCAGAGAAGTGACATTACCAGGAAGATGTTTCGTTGTCCCAATATTTTATTATGAAAAAAATTGCAGACACTGGAAATTTTACAGGTAGCACCCTATGCCCCCTACCTAAATCCTACAATTAGCATTTTACTGGACTTATTTTATCATATATCTAATCTTCTATCCGTCCACCAATATGCTAAATTTCAATGCAATTCAAAATGAGTTGTAGACATCAGTACACTCTTCCAAACATTTTTATGGTTTAATGCAGTCAGACAGACCCAAATTTGAAGACACTTGACTTCTACCAGCTTAAATTTTTCATCTCTAAGCTGATGACACTGAGTGTTGGTAGGAAGATTTGATTTGTTTACTTTATGAAGCACTCAGATAATGCTTTCTATGTGCAACTCATAAACATTGTCTTATCTAATCCTAGGAACAATCCAATAAGGAAAATTATATTATTACCTCCATCATAATTATGAGGTTTCAAGAAGTTAATGAGTTCACTGAAAGTCACACAGTCAGCAAATGGCTTTGCAAGAGCTGAATCCAGACTCTCTGACTTTGGTGTCCGTTCTCTTAGCCACTACACTATGCTGCCTCCCATAGTGTCCAGTAAATTATGGACATACTGTAAATGGTGACCCTTGCCTCTCACTGCAACCTCATACAGTAGGTATCGTCTCCAGTTTACAGATGAAGAAACTGGAGGTTGGAAAATTTGTTCAAGAATGCACTGTTAATAAATAAAGGATTGGGGATTTGAACTCAGGAACAATTGGCTCCTGGGTCAGTGTCATTTGCCTGTACTGCACAGTACGGAAATCATTGAAGTGTACCTGAGCCTACTCCTTATAGGGAATTATTGTTTAAGGATGGTCTTCCCTCCTCAGTGATAGCAGAAAATAATGTGGTGAAAGGAGGGGCTTCTGCCTAGTTCCCATGAGGGGCCTCTGTCTTTTTACAACCATGAAATAGACTCAGTGTCAAGTGGCAACAGAACCTTGGAATCTCATCAAGCTCCAGGAAAGGAACCATAACTCTCAGCTATCAGTTTTCCCTCTGTGGGAAACCCTACATGGGGGTAATCACTTTCCTACTGTGCCTTGTCTCCTCTTCCCTTTCCCTCCCTTCTCCTCCCCTTTCCTTCCCTTTCTCTTCTTCTTTCCTTTCCTCTTCCTCCTCCCCCTCCTCCTACCCATCTTCCTCCTCCTCCTCATCGTTGTCATCTTTGGCCTCTCAGGAAGCCAGTCATAATCATTATAATTTTCTTCCTCATCATTTACTGAGTGCTTCTCAAGTTCTGTTCTAAGCACTTTACATATATTATTAGCTCATTTATTCTTCACAATAATGCCATGAGGATAGGACTACTACATGAGATATTGGAGGCCCAGAGAGGTTAAGTATCTAATCTAAGGGCACCTAGTCTTGAGTTAACAGACTTTGCAGAGTTCACCCTGGGAGATGTTGATCATTGCAAAATGCTGATAATTGCTTTGGGAAAGCTGAGGGCATAATATTAACAGTGAAATAAACTTTTAAGTGCAGAATTGCTAAAATTGCCTGGCCTTCTCCTGCAGAGTGAGCACCTATCCTCAGTGTAAAAGCAACCCATCTGGCACAAAACATGTATACAATTCATCCTGATTGTGTCAAACATGTAAAGAGGGCCCCAAATCAGGTTATTTCCAGGTTGGAAGGTCTGGGTTCTAATGTGGCTTTGCTCTTAACTTGCTAAATGACCTCGGGTGAGTCAGTTCCCCTCTCTGGGTCTCATCTATAAAATGTAATACTACATGCTCTCCTAATAGTACAGGGCAATTAATGTGAGAATTAAATGAGAATGTTGAAGAAGGTGTTTTAAGTATAAAGCATTTTACCAGTATAACAAATAATTTCTTACTCTTTTCCTCTTCCTTCTCTCTCCTTCACCCACATCATCTTTGTATTTTACTGTATTTTGTTCCTTCTCTTCCTTTCTTTAGTCTCCTCTAACCAGGTCTCAGACCTACCTAAATAACTGCTTTTAGGTAGAAGAAACCCAGGCTTTAAAGGCAGAGAGACCTAGGCTTGTCTTTTGGCTTTGCCCCTTCCTAGTTGTTTGTTGGGCAACTACTTTCCCCTTTTTTTGAACCTCAGTTTTATCATCTGTAAAAATGGACACACATAATGTAAGGTTATTGTTGGATGATGTGGTAAGTTTTCTGCAGATATGAACAACAATTCCTCCCATCTTTGACATGAATGCAGCTCCTCCTATCAAGAGGTAGAGTCTCTTTTCCTCACTCCTTAAATCTGGGTTGGTTCTGTGACTTGCTTTTACCGGTAGAGTACAGCAGCAGTTTTGCTGTATGATTTCTGGCTTTATGCAACAAAAGACCTTGCAGTTTTTGTTCTCACCCTCTGGGAAGACTGCTGCCACATTAGAAAAAAAAAAAAGTCTCACTGTTCTACCTGGAAAGGGAGGTCCAGTGAAGAAAGAAAGGAGGATAAAATACTACAAAGGGAGTTGGGAGGCCCAGGCAGCCCACAGCTGTTTCAGCCACTGCAACTGAGGTACCAGATATGAGGGGGCATACATCTTTGTTCCTTCAGCCCCAGCCAAGCTGTCCGAGGTAACACCACATGGAATAGGAATAAACCATTCACATCAAGTCCTGCTCCAGTTGCTGAATCACAAGCAAACAGATGATGGCTATTTTAAATTGCTAAGTTTTTGGGTTGATTGCTTTGCAACCAGAGATAGATGAGCTAGAAAAATTAAATGAAATAGTAGCACCCCAACCAGTGGCTGGAAGATATAGGTGCTCAACATTTGATTGTTCCCTTCTCATTCAGAAGTATTCCCTGGGAAATGGCTGGCCTGACTATTTGTGCTACAACTGAATTGACAGATCTGACCTCCAGTGTGCCAAAGATGCAGAGCAATAACCACTTCTATAACCACTTACAGGGACCTACTCAGGCCAATATAGGTTAAGGTGTACTTCAAGTCACACAGCCAGGTGTCCTCCATTTGCACAGAGTGAGTTTAAGTCACTTCAAAAGCAGACTTGTAGCTGAACAAAATCTGAGATGGTGATGTCAGCTAAGGCAAATGGTATTTCTTTTTTTCTTTTAAATTACTTTTAATTATTTATTTTTGGCTGCACTGGGACTTTGCTGCTGTGCATGGGCTTTCTCTAATTGTGGAAAGCAGGGTTACTCTCTAGTTTTGGTTTGTGGGC
Source organism: Muntiacus reevesi (assembly GCF_963930625.1). Classification (NCBI taxonomy): domain Eukaryota; kingdom Metazoa; phylum Chordata; class Mammalia; order Artiodactyla; family Cervidae; genus Muntiacus; species Muntiacus reevesi. Next base: position 46,137,941 of record NC_089271.1, read on the forward strand.
TTCTCATTGCAGGGGCTTCTCTTGTCGCAGAGCACAGGAATCTGTCTGGACCAGGGATTGAATTCATGTCTCCTGAATTGACAGGCAGACACTAACTGAACCACCAGGAAAATCCCAAATATTATTTTTTGTGTGGTCATCCAACCTACCTGATGCCAGAGGTGCAAGGGGAAGAAGTACTTGCTATATACCTGGTATTGAGTGCTTACTCCATGCCTGGCATTGCTCTCAACAATACCAGAAATATGTACTGTTATTTTTTCCATTTTTCCAGGTGACAACACTGAAACCAGAGACATTTCTGTCAACTGTTGGGTTTCTGGAAGGCACTGGTACAGCTTAATGTACAGAGTATTAACTAGGGCGCCCATGGGATCAACACTTATAGAAAAAAGGGGGAGAGAAGGAGGCAGGATTTGACAGAAGGAGCTATTGAACTGCTGTGTGTGTGCCTAGTTTCACAGTCATGTCTGACTCTTTGTGACCCCATGGACTGTAGCCCGCCAGGCTCCTCTGTCCATGCGGATTCTCCTGGCAAGAATACTGGAGTCGGTTGCCATGCCCTCCTCCAGGGGATCTTCCCAACCGAGGGATCAAACCCAGGTCTCACACATTACAGGCAGATTCTTTACCATCTGAGCTACCAACTCGGTCTTAATGGAAACCACAGTCCACCCATGGGGAGCTCTGAAGCTGGGATGGCCCTTCAGAGGTGTTCCCTATTATATCTCCAAAGGGGACCAGGCCTTTATACTCCTGCATCAGTCATTGAATTTGTAGTCTCTGACTTCTAGTTCAGAGTTATTTCAGCTACTCCTGTGGTAAAGCCATCCCAAAAGGGAGAAAAGCTTTAAAAAATGACCATGGAGAAAAAGTAGGGGAAAAAATGGACTATGGAACCAGACAAATCTGAGTTCAAATCCTGAAATTTCTCTTACTAGCTGTCTGTTTAACTCTGTACAGGTTACCTCTCTGAGCTTCAGTTTACATTTTTGGAAAATGGCAATAAGAACACTTAGCTTGAATGTTGTTTTGAAAATAAAATACAATCATTTATACAAAGCATCTTACATAAAGACCTGACAGAGTAGGCACTGAATAAATGGAAATTATTATAAAAATAGGGTAAATTATTATGAGGTGATGTTCCTGATTTTCTTACTTATAGGGTGGAATAAAAAAGAGTGAAGAAGAGTTACCCAGAAGGGGAAAGGCCATTACATCTTTTCTATTACCTGGCACTAGTAAGCACTGAGTCAGCATTTATTCCAATGAACAAATGTTTATTTAAAAGAATTTGTACAGACATAATGCTCTTACTTTCAAAGAGCAGAGGAAGCTTCTATATATTATGAACACACAGACACTGTGGTAACTTAAAAATACAGTTAAGAAAGGAAGGAAAAATATCCTCCCCTCCCCAGCCAGGGCCTGATACCTGAAGCCAACATTTTTTCAGTCAGTCTCCATCCCATCCCTTAAGTTTGAGAGGAAGAGCTGTAGGGCTTAGGGGAAACTGGAATCTTTTCTTCTCAGAGGGAAAATCACTTGCACAATTCACCGGAAAGGGAGTCGCCAAAAGTTGACCTGAGCTGAAGTTGCCTTAGAGAAGAGAGCTGACCCAAGAGAGGGAGAGATGACTGAAGTAGAGGTTCACCTACCTGTATGGTAAAGTGACTGGCATTCACTTGAATCACAACTCATTACTTTGAACTCTAAGATACACCATTGGAGTAAAATGTTAGAGTAATGGTTTTGAACAAAAAGTAACACAAATGTCATCCCGGAGTCTCTCCAGCCTAACACAGCCCCTATAGCAAAGCCCTCAGACAAATGACTTAGGAAACGAATTAGCAGGACTTGCAGAGTAGGTCTGGCTCCTTGATTTCACTGTGGGGAACATCTACTACTAATTTTCAAAAGCTAGGGTTATTATTGGGGAAAAGTCCACAGATTTTAGGGTCCTCAGACACATAGCCTGGTACCTGAGAACTTTAGTATATCTGGGAAACTGTCAGGGTAGGGGGCAATGGGGTGGTAAACTCTAATAAAACAGCTAGGTCTCCCAAATTAATACAAAAAGGAGAGCTTGTCCAAGCTACCTCTGGGCCTTGAGGATGAGATGAGTGTGGGAGTGGGGGAGATGTACGCACTGAACCTACTGGAAAGTCCAAAAAAAAGAATATTGTCCCTTTGGAGTCTAAGGTAAAAGTACAGGGAGGGGGAACACTGGAACTTTCACCTGAAATAAGATATGGGACTACTCAGCCCTCAGGCCTTAGGCACTAGGCCTCAGAAACAAGAGAGAGAGAATCACATCTGGGACTTCTGCCCTTCCCTTGTCTTCTAACAAGAACAGGGGTTAAAGTGTGGGTGAGAGAGAAGGGATCTTCAGACACAACTGTCATTAGCACCTGAACAACATCTCTTCCTAAACCAGAAACTCTGACAGCAGAAAGAAATAAAAGCAAAGTGAGAGGGGGGTTGTGCTTATATCACATTAAATAGAGGTGGGGAAGGGTTCTTTCACATGGAGACATCAATCACTCTGGTCAAGGGGAGGGGTTATGAGCTGCAGAGTTCTAAGTGTTCTCCCTCTCTTCATTCATCTTGCTTCCGTTTTGGCTTTTTGGGATTCCTGGACCGACTCTTGGCTTTGCACAGAGGGCATATAGGTGCATTCCGGTGAATCTGCTGATGACATGACAGGCAGGCCTGGTGGGAGACACAAGACAAAGAAAGTTAGTGGTCAGATTCTCCCAGGCCATGGTTCATCCTGATCTCCAGAGGCTCCAAAAGCAGTTGTGATTTCCTGTTAAGAAGGAGCAGAAATCAATGAGTGAGACCCAAGTAAGGAGATCTGTGCTGGATGTAAGGGATGTAATGGATATAAGGGAGTGAGATTCAAAGAGGGGTATTTAGGAAGAATATTCAAAACTTGGCAATAAGGCAAAATGTGAATTGCATACCCATTAAGCATTATACTGGAGCATGGTTTATCAGGCCCACTCAAAGATTATTTAATTCTCTAGGAGAGGTATCAGTAAACTTTTTTGTAAAGGTCAAGATAATAAATATTTTAGGCCTTCTTTTCAGGTCACATGGTTTTAATTGCAACTACTCAGTTCTAACTGTTTCATATATAGGAAGATAAAGACAATACATAAACAAACAGGCATGTGTGGGGCCAATAAAATTTTATTTATCAAAACAGGGAACAGGTCACACTTGGCTTGTGGGTTCTGGTTTGCTGACCCTTGCTCACTTTGACTATTTACTACTTTTTTTTTTTTTTTTTTAATGAAGTATAGTTGATTTGTAATGTTGTGTTAACTTTTGGTGTACAACAAAATTTTGGTGTATATTTTGGTTATATATATATATATATATATCACATATATATATATATATACACATACACACATGTATGTATATGTATATATGTACATGTATGTGTATATATATATATGTATATATATACGTTTCATGTTATTTTACATTATGATTTATTACAGGATACTAGATATAGTTCCCTGTGCTATGTGGTAGGACTTTGTTGTTTACCTATTTTATATACAGTAGTTTGTGTCTGCTAATCCAAAACTCTTAATTTATCCCTGCCCCATCCCCTTTCCACTTTGGTAACCATGATTTTGTTTTCTATGTCTACAAGTCTGTTTCTGTTTAAAAGTAAGTTTATGTGTTATCATATTTTAGATTCCAGATAAAAGTGATATCATGTGGTATTTGACTTTGTCTGACTTCACTTAGTATGTTAATCTCTATGTCCATCCATGTTGCTGCAAGTAGCATTAAGTTCAGTTCAGTTCAGTTGCTCAGTCGTGTCCAACTCTCAGCGATCCCATGGACTGCAGCATGCCAGGCTTCCCTGTCCATCACCAACTCCCGGAGCTGGCTCAAACTCATGTCCATTGAGTCAGTGATACCACCCAACCATTTCATCCTCTGTCGTCCCCTTCTCTTCCTGACTTGAATCTTTCCTGGTATCAGGGTCTTTTCCAATGAGTCAGTTCTTTGTATCGGTGGCCAAAGGCTTGGAGTTTCAGCTTCAGCATCAGCCCTTCCAATGAATATTCAGGACTGATTTCCTTTAGGATTGACTGGTTTGATCTCCTTGAAGTCCAAGTAGCATTACTTCTGGCTGATAGTATTCCATTGTATACATATACCACATCTTCTTTATCCATTCATCTGTCAATGGACATCTAGGTTGCTTTCATGTCTTAGCTATTGTAAATAGCGCTGCCATTAACATTGTAGTGCATGCATCTTTTTGAATTAGAGTTTTCTCTGGATATATGCCCAGGAGTCATATTGCAGTATAATATGGTAACTCAAATTTTAGTTTTTTAAGGAATTTCCATACTGGTCTACATAGAGGTTGTGCCAATTTACATTCCCACCAATATTTCAGGAGGGTTCCCTTTTCTCCACACATTCTTGAGCATTTTCTATCTGTAGAATCTTTTTTATTTATTTATTTTTTTTACTGAAGGATAACTGCTTTACAGAATTTTGTTTTCTGTCAAACCTCAACATGAATCAGCCATAGTTAAGTTAGTTAAGTCGCGCAGTCATGTCCAACTCATTGCAACCCTGTGGACTGTAGCCCACCAGGCTCCTCCGTACATGGGATTCTCCAGGCAAGAATACTGGAGTGAGTTGAACTTTCCTCCCATCTCCCGCCCCATCTCACAGCTCTAGATTGATAAAGAGCCCATGTTTGATTTTCCTGAGACATACAGAAAATTCCCATCAGCTATCTATTTTACATATGGTAATGTAAGTTTCCATGTAACTCTTTCCATACATCTCACTCTCTCCTCCCCTCTCCCCAAGTCCATGTCTATTCTCTATGTCCGTTTCTCCATTGTTGCCCTGAAAATAAAATCTTCAGTGCCATTTTTTCTAGATTCCATATATATATATATATGTTAGAATATGGAATTTATCTTTCTCTTTCTGACACTCTTCACTCTATATAATAGGTTCTAGGTTCATCCACCTCATCAAAACTGACTCAAACATGTACATTTTTATGGTTGGGTATTGTGTATATGTACCACAACTTATTTATCCATTCATCTGTTGATGGACATCTAGGTTGCTTCCATGTTCTAGGTACTGCAAATAGTGCTGCAATGAACAATGGTATACATGTGTCTTTTTCAATTTTGGTTTCATCAGGGTATATGCCTAGGAGTGGCATTGCTGGGTCATATGGTGGTTTTATTCCTAATTTTTAAAGGAATCTCCATACCATCTTCCATAGTGCCTGTATCAATTTACATTCCCACCAACAGTGCAAGAGCATTCCCTTTTCTCCACATCCTCTCCAGCATTTACTGTTTGTAGACTTTTTGATGATGGCTATTCTGACTGGTGTTAGGGGATATCTCATTGTAGTTTCGATTTGCATTTTGGTAATAATGAGCGATGTTGAGCATCTTTTCATGTGTTTGTTAGCCATCAGTATGTCCTCTTTGAAGAAATGTCTGTTTAGATCTTTTTCCCACATTTTGATTGGGTAGTTTGTTTTTCTGGCATTCAGTTGTATGAGTTGCTTGTATATTTTGGAAATTAATCCTTCGTCAGTTGTTTAATTTGCTATTATTTTCTCCGATTCTGTGGGCTGTCTTTTCACCTTGCTTATAGTTTCCTTTGCTGTGCAAAAGATTTTAAGTTTAATCAGGTCCCACTTGTTTACTTTTGTTTTTCTTTCTGTTACTCTAAGAGGTGGTTCTTAGAGTAATGGAACCTCTTGAGAAATCTGCATGCAGGTCAGGAAGCAACAGTTAGAACTGGACATGGAACAACAGACTGGTTCCAAATAGGAAAAAGAGTATGTCAAGGTTGTATATTGTCACCCTGCTTATTTAACTTATATGCAGAGTACATCATGAGAAATGCTGGGCTGGAGGAAGCATAAACTGGAATCAAGATCGCTGGGAGAAATATCAATAACCTCAGATATGCATATGACACCACCCTTATGGCAGAAAATGAAGAACTAAAGAGCCTCTTGATGAAAGTGAAAGAGAGTGAAAAAGTTGGCTTAAAGCTCAACATTCAGAAAACTAAGATCATGGCTTCTGGTCCCATCAGTTCATGGCAAATAGATGGAGAAACAGTGGAAACAGTGGTTAACTTTATCTTTGGGGGCTCCAAAATCACTGGAGATTGTGACTGCAGCCATGAAATTAAAAGACACTTGCTCCTTGGAGGGAAAGTTATGACCAACCTAGATAGCATATTAAAAAGCAGAGACATTACTTTGCCAACAAATGTACATCTAGCCAAGGCTATGGTTTTTCCAGTAGTCATGTATGGATGTGAGAGTTGGACTATAAAGAAAACTGAGCATTGAGGAATTGATGCTTTTGAACTGTGGTGTTGGAGAAGACTCATGAGAGTCCCCTGGACTGCAAGGAGACCCAACCAGTCCATCCTAAAGGAGATCAGTCCTGGGTGTTCATTGGAGGTACTGATGTTGAAGCTGAAACTCAAATACTTTGGCCACCTGATGCAAACAGCTGACTCATTTGAAAAGACCCTGATGCTGGGAAAGATTGAGGGCAGGAGGAGAAGGGGACAACAGAGGATGAGATGGTTGAATGGCATCACTGACACAATGGACATGGGTTTGGGTGGACTCCGGGAGTTGGTGATGGAAAAGGAGGCCTGGTGTGCTGCAGTTCATGGGGTCTCAATGAATTGGACACGACTGAGTGACTGAACTGAACTGAACTGAAGAGGTGGTTCATAGAGTATCTTGCCCTGATTTATGTCAGAGAGTGTTTTGCTTATGTTTTCCTCTAGGCGTTTTATAGTTTCTGGTCTTACATTTAGGTCTTTAATCCATTTTGAGTTTATCTTTGTGTATGGTGTTAGAAAGTGTTCCAATTTAATTCTTTTACATATAGCTATCCAGTTTTCCCAGCATCATTTATTGAAGGGGTTATCTTTGCCCCATTGTGTTTTCTTGCTTTCTTTGTCAAAAATAAGGTACCCAAAGGTGCATGGGTTTATTTCTGGGCTTTCAATCTTATTCCATTGGTCTATATTTCTGTTTTTGTGCCAGTACCATACTGTCTTGATGACCATAGCTTTGTAGTATAATCTGAAGTCAGGAAGGTTGATTCCCCCAACTCCATTCTTCTTTCTTAAGACGGATTTGGCTATTTCAGGTCTTTTGTGTTTCCATATGAATTGTGAAATATTTTGTTCTAGTTCTCTGAAAAATGCCATTGGTCATTTGAGAGGGGTCACAATAAATCTGTAGATTATATTTGGTAGTATAGTCATTTTTACAATATTGATTCTTCCTACCCAGGAACATGGGAAATCTCTGTTTATGTCATCTTTGATTTCTGTCATTCAGTTCAGTTCAGTTCAGTCGCTCAGTCATGTCCGACTCTCTGCGACCCCATGAATCACAGCACACCAGGCCTTCCTGTCCATCACAAACTCCCATAGTTTACTCAAACTCATGCCCATCGAGTTAGTGATGCCATCCAGCCATCTCATCCTCTGTTGTCCCCTTCTCCTCCTGCCCCCAATCCCTCCCAGCATCAGGGTCTTTTCCAACGAGTCAACTATTCACATGAGGTGGCCAAAGTATTGGAGTTTCAGCCTCAGCATCAATTCTTCCAATGAACACCCAGGACTGATCTTCTTTAGGATGGACTGGTTGGATCTCCTTGCAGTCCAAGGGACTCTCAAGAGTCTTCTCCAACACCACAGTTCAAAAGCATCAATTTTTCTGGCACTCAGATTTCTTCACAGTCCAACTCTCACATCCATACATGACCACTGGAAAAACCATAGCCTTGACCAGACAGACCTTTGTTGGCAAAGTAATGTCTCTGCTTCTTAATATGCTATCTAGGTTGGTCATAACTTTCCTTCCAATGAGTAAGCCTCTTTTAATTTCATAGTTGCAGTCACCATCTGCAGTGATTTTGGAGCCCCAAAAAATAAAGTCTGACACTGTTTCCCCATCTATTTCCCATGAGGTAATAGGACCAGAAGCCATGATCTTAGTTTTCTGAATGTTGAGCTTTAAGCCAACTTTTTCACTCTCCTCTTTCAGTTTCATCAAGAGGCTCTTTAGTTCCTCTTCACTTTCTGCCATAAGGGTGGTGTCATATGCATATCTGAGGTTATTGATATTTCTCCCGTCAATCTTAATTCCAGCTTGTGCTTCTTCCAGCCCAGTGTTTCTCATGATGTACTCTGCATATAAGTTAAATAAGCAGGGTGACAATATACAGCCTTAACATACTCCTTTTCCTGTTTGGAACCAGTCTGTTGTTCCATGTCCAGTTCTAACTGTTGTTTCCTGACCTGCATACAGGTTTCTCAAGAGGCAGGACAGGTGGTCTGGTGTTCTCATCTCCTTCAGAATTTTCCACAGTTTATTGTGATCCACACAGTCAAAGGCTTTGGCGTAGTCAATAAAGCAGAAATAGATGTTTTTCTGGAGCTCTCTTGCTTTTTCGATGATCCAGTGGATATTGGCAATTTGATCTCTGGTTCCTCTGCCTTTTCTAAAACCAGCTTGAACATCTGGAAGTTCTCGGTTCACGTATTGCTGAAGCCTGGCTTGGAGAATTTTGAGCATTACCTTACTAGCTTGTGAGATGAGTGCAATTGTGCAGTAGTTTGAGCATTCTTTGGGATTGCCTATCTTAGGGTTGGAATGAAAACGGACCTTTTCCAGTCCTGTGACCACTGCTGAGTTTTCCAGATTTGCTGGCATATTGAGTGCAACACTTTCACAGCATCATCTTTCAGGATTTGAAATAGTTCAACTGGAATTCCATCACCTCCACTAATTTTGTTCGTAGTGATGCTTTCTAAGGCCCACTTGACTTCCCATTCCAGGATGCCTGGCTCTAGGTGAGTGATCACACCATTGTGATTATCTGGGCTGTGAAGATCTTTTTTGTACAGTTCTCCTGTGTATTCTTGCCACCTCTTCTTAATATCTTCTGCTTCTGTTAAGTCCATACCATTTCTGTCCTTTATTGAAACCATTTTTGCATGACATGTTCCCTTGGTAGCTCTAATTTTCTTGAAGAGCTCTCTAGCCTTTCCCATTCTGTTGTTTTCCTCTATTTCTTTGCATTGATCGCAGAGGAAGGTTTTCTTATCTCTCCTGACTATTCTTGGGAACTCTGCACTCAAACAGGAATATCTTTCATTTTCTCCTTTCTTTTTGCTTCTCTTCTTTTCACAGCTATTTGTAAGGCCTCCTAAGACAACCATTTTGCCTTTTTGCATTTCTTTTCCATGGAGATGATCTTGATCCCTGTCTCCTGTACAGTGTCACGAACCTCCATTCATAGTTCATCAGGCTCTCTATCAGATCTAGCCCTTTAAATCTATTTCTCACTTCCACTGTATGTTCATAAGGGATTTGATTTAGGTCACACCTGAATGGTCTAGTGGTTATCCCTACTCTCTTCAGTTTAAGTCTGAATTTGGCAATAAGGAGTTCATGTTCTGAGCCACAGTCAGGTCCAGGTCTTGTTTTTGCTGAGCGTATAGAGCTTCTCCATCTTTGGCTGCAAAGAATATAATCAGTCTGATTTCAGTGTTGGCCATCTGGTGATGTCCATGTGTAGAGTCTTCTCTTGTGTTGTTGGAAGAGGGTGTTTGCTATGACCACTGCGTTCTCTTGGCAAGACTGTATTAGCCTTTGCCCTGCTTCATTCTGTACTCCAAGGCCAAATTTGCCTGTTACCCCAGGTGTTTCTTGACTTCCTACTTTTGCATTTCAGTCCCCTATAATGAAAAGGACATCTTTTTTGGGTGTTAGTTCTAAAAGGTCTTGTAGGTCTTCATTGAACCCTTCAACTACACCTTCTTCAGCATTACTGGTTGGGGCATAGGCTTGGATTACTGTGATATTGAATGGTTTACTTTGGAAACGAACAGAGATCATTCTTTTTGAGATTGCATCCAAGTACTGCATTTCAGACTCTTCTGTTGACTATGATGGCTATTCCATTTCTTCTAAGGGATTCCTGCCCACAGTAGTAGATATAATGGTCATCTGAGTTAAATTCACCCATTCCAGTCCCTTTTAGTTGGTTGATTCTTAGAATGTCGACATTCACGCTTGCCATCTCCTGTTTGATCACTTCCAATTTGCCTTGATTCATGGACCTAACATTCCAAGTTCCTATGCAATATTGTTCTTTACAGCATCGGATGTTGCTTCTATCACCAGTCCCATCCACAACTGGGTATTGTTTTTGCTTTGGCTTCATTCTTTCTGGAGTTATTTCTCCACTGCTCTCCAGTAGCATATTGGTCACCTACCGACCTGGGGAGTTTCTCTTTCAGTATCCTATCATTTTGCCTTCTCATACTGTTCATGGAGTTCCCAAGGCAAGAATACTGAAGTGGTTTGCCATTCCCTTCTCCAGTTAGTGTCTTTTAATTTTTTTGTGTACAGTTCTTTTTTCTCCTTAGATAAGTTTATTCCTAGATATATAATTCTTTTTGTTGCAATGATGGATGGGATTGATTCCTTAGTTTCTCTTTCTGATTTTTCCATTGTTAGTATATAGAAACGCAAGTGATTTCTGTGTATTGATTTTGCATCCTGCAACTTTGCTAAATTCACTGATTAGCTCTAGTAATTTTCTAATACTATCCTTAGGGTTTTCTAGGTACAGTGGCATGTCATCTGCATACAGTGAGAGTTTTATTCCTTTCTGATCTGGATTCCTTTTATTTATTTTTCTTCTCTGATTGCTGTATCTATATCTTCCAGAACTATGTTGAATAATAGTGGTGGAGTGAACACCCTTGTCTTGTTCCTGATCTTAGGGGGAATGCTTTCCATTGTTCACCATAGAGAATAATGTATGCTGTAGGCTTATCATAAATGGCCTTTACTGTATTGAGGTCGGTTCCTTCTATGCCCAGTTTTTGAGGAGTTCTAATCACAAACAGGTGCTGAATTTTGTCAAAGGCCTTTTCTTCATCTATTGAGATTATCATACGGTTTTTATTTTTCAATTTGTTAATATAGTGTATCACAGTTTGATTTACATATATTGATGAATCCTTACATGCCAGGAATAAACCCAACTTGATCATGGTGTTTGAATTTTTTGATGTGCTGCTGAATTCTGTTTGCTAACATTTTGTTGAGGATTTTTGCATCTATGTTCATGAGTGATATTGGTCTGTAATTTTTTTTGTGTGTGTTGTCTTTGTCTGGATTTGGTATCAGGGTGATGCTGGCCTCATACAATGAGTTTGGAAGTGTTCCTTCCTCTGCAATTTTTTGAAACATCTTTAGGATAGGCATTAGCTCTTCTCTAAATGTTTGATAGAAGTCCCCTGTGAAGCCATCTGGTCCTGGGCTTTTGTTTTCTGGGAGATTTTTTTTTAAAATCATAGCTTCATTTTCAGTGCTTGTAATTGGGTTATTCATAATTTCTATTTCTTCCTGGATCAGTCTTGGAAGATTGAACTTTTCTAAGAATCTGTGCATTTCTTCCAGGGTATCCATTTTATTGCCATATAGTAGTTCATAATAGTCTCTTATTATTCTTTGTATTTCTGCATGGTATATTGTAACTTCTCCTTTTTCAATTCTAATTTTGTTGATTTGATTCTTCTCTGTCTTTTCTTGATGAGTCTGGCTAAGGGCTTGTCAATTTTATTTTTCTTCTCAAAGAACTAGCTTTACTTTTATTAATCTTTACTATTGTTTCATTTCTTTTTCATTTATTTCCACTTAGATCTTTATGATTTCTTTCCTTCTATTAATTTTTTTCTTCTTTTTTTCCAGTTGTTTTAGGTGTAAAGTTACACTGTCTATTCAATGTTTTTGTTTGTTTGTTTGTTTCTTGAGGTAGGATTGTATTGCTATAAACTTCCCTCCTAGAACAGTTTTTGCTGCATCCCATGGGTTTTGAATTGTGTGTTTTAGCTGTCATTTGCTCCTACAATTTTTTTTATTTCCCTTTTGGTTTCTTTGGTAAACTGTTGGCTATTTAGAAAAGTGTTGTTTAATCTCCATGTGTTTGTGTTTCTTACAGTTTTTTTTTTTTTCCTTGTCATTGATATCCAGTCTCATAGCATTGGGGTCAGAGAAGATGCTTAATATTATTTCAATTTTCTTATTTACTGAGGCTTGATTTGTGACTCAAGATGTGGTCTATCCTGGGGAATGTTCCATGTGCACTTGAGAACAAGTTGTATTCTTTTGGATTTGGATGGAATGTCCTGAAGATATCAATGAGATCTATCTCATCTAATGTATCATATAAGACTTGAGTTTCCTTATTAATTTTCTGTTTTCATGAGCTGTTCATTGATGTGAGTGGGGTGTTAAAGTCTCCTACTATTATTGTGTCACTGTCAATTTCTCCTTTTATGTCTGTTAGTGTTTAATTTTTAATGTATTGAGGTGTTCCTATTTTGGATGCATAGATATTTACAATTGTTTTGCCTTCCTTTTGGATTGATCCCTTGATCATTATGTAGTGTCCCTCCTTAATTCTTGTAATCTTCTTTATTTTAAGGTCTATTTTGTCTGATATGAGGATTGCAACTTCAGCTTTCTTTTGCTTCCCATTTGCATGAAATATACTTTTCCATCATCTCACTTTCAATCTATATGTGACTTTAGGTCTCAAGTGGGTTTCTTGTAGATAGTATATATATGGGTCTTGTATTTTTATCCATTCAGCCAGTCTGTGTCTTTAGTTGAAGCATTTAATCTATTTACATTTAAAGTAATTATTGATATATATGTTCCTATTGACATTTTCTTAATTGTTCGGGGTCGATTTTGTAGATGTTCCTTCTTCTCGCATATTTCTTGACTATATAATTCCCTTTAACATTTGTTGCAAACCTGGTTTAGTTGTACTGAATTTTCATAACTTTTGCTTGTCTGAAAACCTTTTTATTTCTTCATCAATTTTTAAAAATTAATTAATTTATTTTAATTGGAGGGAAATTACTTTAAAATATGGTGTGGGTTTTGCCACACATTGACATGAATCAGCCATGGATGTACACTTGTTCCCCATCCTAAAATCCCTCCCATTTCTGTCCCCATCCAATCCTTCAGGATCATCCCAGTGCACCAGCCCTGAGTACCCTGTCTCATGCATCAAACCAGGACTGGTGATCTATTTCACATATGATAATATACATGTTTCAGTGCTATTCTCTGAAATCAACCCACCCTCGCCTTCTCCCACAGAGTCCAAAGGACTGTTCTTTACATCCGAGTCTCTTCTGCTCTCTCGCATATAGGGTCATCGTTACCATCTTTCTAAATTCCATATATATATGCGTTAATATACTGTATTGGTGTTTTTCTTTCTGACTTATTTCACTATACTGTATAATAGGCTCCAGTTTCATCCACCTCATTAGAACTGATTCAAATGTGTTCTTTTTTAACAGCTGAGTAATATTCCATTGTGTATATGTACCACAGCTTTCTTATCCATTCGTCTGCCAATGGACATCTAGGTAGCTTCCGTGTCCTGCTGTTGAAAACAAGGCTGTGATGAACATTGGGGGACATGTGCCTCCTTCAATTCTGGTTTCTCCAGTGTGTATGCCCAGCAATGGGACTGCTGGGTCGTATGGCAGTTCTACTTCTAGTTTCTTAAGGAATCTCCACACTGTTCTCCATAGTGGCTGTACTAGTTTGAATCACCAACAGTGTAAGAGGGTTTGCTTTTCTCCACACCCTCTCCAGCATTTATTGTTTGTAGACTTTTTGATAGCAGCCATTCTGACTGGCGAGAGATGAGAAATCAGGGAAAATTCTCTGATAATGAGTGATGTTGAGCAACTTTTCATGTGTTTGCTAGCCATCTGTATTTCTTATTTGGAGAACTGTCTGTTTAGTTCTTTGACCCATCTTTTGATTGGGTCATTTATTTTTTCTGGAATTGAGCTGCATGGGATGCTTGTATATTTTTGAGGTTAGTTCTTTGTCAGTTGCTTTGTTTGCTATTATTTTCTTCCATTCTGACGGCTGTCTTTTCACCTTGCTTATAGTTTCCTTCATTGGGCAAAAGCCTTTAAGTTTAATTAGGCCCCACTTGTATATTTTTGCTTTTATTTCCATTACTCATAGAGGATCCTGCTGTGGTTTATGTCAGAGAGTGTTTTGCCTATGTTTTTCTGTAGGAGTTTTATAGTTTTTGGTCTGACATTTAGATCTTTAATCCATTTTGAGTTCATTTTTGTGTATGCTGTTAGAGAGTGTTCTAGTTTCATTCTTTTACAAGTGGTTGACCAATTTTTCCACCACCACTTGTTAAAGAGATTATCATTACTCCATTGTATATTCTTGCCTCCTTTGTCAAAGATAAGGTGTCCATAGGTGTGTGGATGTATCTCTGGGCTTTCTATTTTGTTCCATTGATCTATATTTCTGTCTTTGTGCCAGTACCATACTATCTTGATGACTGTAGCTTTGTAGTATAGTCTGAAATCAGGCAGGTTGATTCCTCCAGTTCCATTCTTCTCTCTCAAGATTGCTTTGGGTATTCGAGGGTTTTTTGTATTTCCATACAAATGGTGAAATTGTTTGTTCCAGTTCTCTGAAAAATAGTTGGTGGCTTGACAGAGATTCCACTGAATCTATAGATTGCTTTGGTTAGTATACTCATTTTCACTATATTGACTCTTCCAATCCATGAGCATGGTATATTTCTCCATCTATTTGTGTCCTCTTTGATTTATTTCAGCAGTGTTTTATAGTTTTATATATACATAGGTCTTTTGTTTCTTTAGGTAGATTTATTCCTAGGTATTTTATTCTTTTGGTTGCAATGGTGAGTGGAATTATTTTCTTAATTTCTCTTTCTGTTTTCTCATTGTTAGTGTATAGGAATGCAAGGGATTTCTGTGTGTTAATTTTATATCCTGCACCTTTACTATATTCTTTGATTAGCTCTAGTAATTTTCTTGTGGAGTCTTTAGGGGTTTCTATGTAGAGGATCAACTGCAAACCAGTGAGAGTTTTACTTCTTCTTTTCTAATCTGGATTCCTTTTATGTCTTTTTCTTCTCTGATTGCTGTGGCTAAAACTTCCAAAACTACGTTGAATAGTAGTGGTGAGTGCACACCCTTGTCTTGTTCCTGACTTTTGGGGAAATGATTTTAAATTTTCACAATTGAGGATAATGTTTGCTTTGGGTTTATCACATATGGCTTTTATTATATTGAGGTATGTTCCTTCGATTCCTGCTTTCCAGAGGGTTTTTTTCTTTTTATCATAAATGGATATTGAATTTTGCCAAAGGCTTTCTCTGCATCTATTGAGATAATCATATGGTTTTTATCATTCAATTTGTTAATGTTGTGTTTCACATTGATTGATTTGCGAATATTGAAGAATCCTTGCATCCCTGGGATGAAACCCACTTGGCCATAATGCATGATCTTTTTAATATTTTGTTGGATACTCTTTGCTAGAA